>NC_047128.1:32186070-32466568 GCF_009829125.3 Periophthalmus magnuspinnatus
TGTGGTTATATTTTATTTGTATTTAAGTTAATATTTAGCTCATTTGTTGTTTTGTTGTTTTCATTTATTTATGTGGGCAAGTATGGGGTGATGTTAACTTTGTCATGTCATTGTCTTCTTTTGTGCAGTGTGGGCTGGACCAAATTGAGGCACATGTTCATACAGTTTTATATTTTTGTGAAACAGATTAAAGGTGACTGCCTCCAAAAGTTCCTGCTGTGTCTCATGGCTCTTTAGCACCTCACAAAATAACAACAATGCAGAAGTCCACTGGTCACATTGAGAGAATAGCGGTTTTATAACCCAGTATTTTCTGGTTTCTCCTTTTGTGGTTTATTTATTGAAGACAAATTCATTAGGTTCCAAAATAAAGCTACTCTAAAGCATTACAAGAAATATATATAAATAAATAAGGGATTTACTGAGGATTTCGGTTGGTCCACAAATAGTAAACAGTACTCAATTGACACCTTAACCTGTGTAACTGAATAAATACACAGCTTTCTGGTGATTGGCCTTACATTGACAGAGAGAATTATATGCCACCAAAAAGATAGAACACACCTGCATTTTGACAGCTTTACTGGTAATTCTACAAAAGACCTCTGTCCTCCAGCTCCTTCATAGACTATAGGGCAGTTTGTTGACATGACATGACATAAAGTGAACACAACACAGTTTGACAAGCCACATGCCAAAGGGGGCCACACAAAAGAACAATGATCAGGCATTTACTACAGACAAAACAATGCTCACGTCAGCAAATCTGATCCTCCCTATAATAACACATACATACATGAAAATGTTATGATGAAAACATGAGATTCAATATAGTTAATTAGGAATATAGCCTAAATAATCCCTTATATAAGCTTATATACACATTCAACCAAAAACAGCTACACAACATCTTTTGTAAGTTATTGCTAGCACATATTTTTACATTATTATTATTATTAGATATTCATTTTATCATATCAATTGGGTACATATTGACTGACAGCTTTCAGCCTGTTGCCAACAATAGGATGCACAGCTGAGAACACTTCCACATGCCTACGCAAAATGAATAACCTCTAAATAGTTTTGTGAATGTATCAAAATGCATCATTCATTGACATAATCTAGCAAAATCACGGGATATGGATTGTCTTCTGTGTGTTGAAAATACATTAACTTGCTCCATTCATACCACGCCGTTGAATGCGTCATTAAAATTAAATACTGTAAATGTCATATTGTCACGATAACATTTAAAACTCACTTGATACCAATTTTGATACCACAATCATACAATAAAATACACAATACTGATCATAGTCTTATTAATTCTGGATCAATGTTTGTGTAATCCCTCAGTTGTCCGGGTCTGAGTCATAGTAAAAGCAAAAGTGAAATCAAAACATTGTAGAAGTGAAGACCCTCTGCTCTGAATCAATGTTTTTTCTGTTTAATGCAGCTCTGTGTTCTTTTCCCACGTGCTATTGGTCAGCCTCATGGTCTGAGTGACTGACAGGTGGATTTTAATCGATCATAATGAACTTCATTTCCATTAAAAAAAACTGCATAATTTTCTATCCATAACTGTGATCAAGCTGCATGAAAATTGTCCTCGCTGATGTGATCTTTTGGCTTTGCACATCACCCCTTCCTTGTCTTATAACAGGGCTAAGAGCAGACTAGAAAACATGACCACCCTGCCACATTTAATTACATTTTTTTAAAAAGAAAACCGACAGATAGACAGGGGAAAAGGAGTCAGGAGTGGAGAATGTCGAATAGCTACTGTCTACTACCTTGACACATGCCTGGGCTCTCTGCTGTTGTAACAACCGATCTAAGAATACACCAGCAGCTGTCTACAGGAGAGGCTTAAAGTGCAAAGTCTGTACATCCCTAATACTATAGCTGGCCATCATGAAATCGGAAATGAACGCCCATTTACACAACGTCAATAGAGAATCTGAAAGTAATCACATCCTCCAGATATTTTAAATGCAAATGTCATGCAGGAAATCTGGACATTCACGAAATATACTTAATGTCAAACCCATTTTCTGGCACGCAGAAACTCTCTCTTTGCGGAAAGAAAAGAAGTATGATTAGACTCAGTACAGGTGTATATAAGAATGCTTTATTTAGAGTCTGTAAGTGTTCCTAATAGGGCACTTAAAGCCAGGGCACAGCCTACAAATGTTTTCAGTGTTGTGAAGGTCAAGAGGGAGCGGAACATTGCTTGTAGTTGAAAGGTAATACGTAGTGGACAAAGACATGTCCACAAATGTTAATAAAATGGTGGATAAACAGGTTAGATCAATAAATGTTTCTGTCAGTGGTGGAAAAAATACCAATGCGCTGGTCAAACATTCTTCATCACGCACATAACTGATTAACCATGTATTCTTGACTATCCTTTCCAAAACAAAAAACAAGATCATCGCTGCAGATCAAGAGCAACCAACAAGAACCCAGAGAGCCCACTCAATCAAATTAAAGGTGCATTATGTAACTTTTCTAGTCACGTCTCCACTGTCGCTTGTCTCCAAAAAGATGGTTTGATGTTCCACTACCTCCATGCATAAAAACAAGTAATGCGACCAGTTAGAAGTCAGTCAGATCTGTGGAGAGGCAGCCCTGCACATACAGCAAAAACACCTCTAAATTAATAAATGCGAAATATATAAACCACACTGTACAGTAAAGCAATTCAAGCACTTTTAAAAACAACTTCATTTGCCCAAAGTGCTTCACATAAAAAGTCAACAAAAAACAAAGGCAACCAATAACATCTCAATAGTCTCCAACATCTTGTCCCGACAGACACACAATTGGGAGAATGATAATTGTAGGATGACAATTTATTTCACGGACAGATCTGAAGACTTTCTCTAAAAGTTGTAAAACAGCTGAATTCACAACTGCAGTGTTAACTATTGATTGTTGTGGTTTCAGCAGTGACTGAACAGGTAGAGGGTGAAAATTTTTTGGAGAATTTTGGAGCATCTTCTTGGATAAATTGAGCCATTTATCGTTTCACTTGTTAGCTTTGAATGCACACACAACATCATTCTTTATTGAAACCATGTGAGCTATGGCAGATTTACACCAAACCATCAACGATACCTGGTTATGGTATTGTAACGTAGGCCTGTAGTATTCATAAATGGGCAGTTTGATAGTTTTTATATTTGGCATGAAATAAAATTGTTATACAGATTGCAGTTGCAGAATCATTTCTTATCCGTTTAATGTGAGACAGTTTTCAAAGTATAGTTCCAGGGCATCTTATACACAGGAGTAGGCTATAATCTTAACCTGGGGCCATTGATCGACCATTTATACAGAGCATTTCAACTTTATATGTTTTCTTTAAATACTTTTTCACTGGCTTATTATTGAGTTATTTAGCTATGATTGAAAAATATTTGATCTATTCTTCTACTTCAGTTAAGAAAGTCTTGATGAGGACTTCGCTTTCAGATCTGGTGCAAAATCTCACTGCTACTGAACTTAAGCTCCTTTTTCCCGCACAGCCCCAAAGGCAACAGTGTTGTGGAGCATGTGAAAGTCTTCATTTGCAAATTTCAAAACTCCGCATCAACTCCTCCTAACCTCTATTAAATCAGATAACTAGAATAATCCGATAACCCATTGTTAGATTTGGTGTGTGTTTTACCTAATTGTTTTCCTTTTGCATAATTCTACTTAGCAAAACCCAAAACAGGTGTGAACAAACAGAAAGACATCAGATTACTCACACTGTATGTATTCAATTAAATTTATTTATTTAAGCCCAAAATCACAACAGTAGAAAGTCTTGATGAGGACTGAACGTGAGAATTAATTTAACAAAAAGTTAGAGAATCAACAATGAAGGAGAAACAGACAAGCAAATTAATCAGCAGAAAACAAGTAAGATGGAGAACTGTCCCAGAACATCCCCTGTCCTTAGACCCTCCTTCTCGGCAAGGAAAATCTAAAAAAAAAAAAAAAAAACTGCGGGAAAAAGAGAAACCTCGAGGAGCACCACAGTGAAGGAGAGATCCATTCCCATGGACGGACAGACTGCAGATGTGTCAGGGACTAATGCACATCCATTTACAGATAGAGTTCAAGTCTGTAGGGCAAGAGCCACTCAACTAGGAGACAGAGACAGGCCCATCACAGGACAGCAGGACGGGAGCCACAACAGCCAGGCACCTGGTCATCCAGCCAGGCAAGGGAAGGGAGGGTCTACAGAGCAGGATCAGGGCACAGAGGACATCTAGGTCCAGTCGTCGCCAGTTGGTCAGCAGCATGTGAAGGGAGGGTAAATGTATCTGTTTACATAACATTTCAATAACTCCAGGAATCAGATAATGATGTGCATATAAGCACAGCCACTAGAATGAAAAGTAAAATTATTTGGGAACTATGTCTTAATTGTGTCGAAGACAAATTGTGGTGGTTAAAAAACTAGGCCAAAGAATCTTCACAATAGCTGCTCTTGTAATGCTCCCTCTTCAGTCTGCAGGCTCAATTTGCTGATTATTTTGTTTATGATAAAAACCTGAGATTGGAATTCACACAAATAATGAGTTTATCCCTTTTGTTTACTTTAATACAGGTTGCACCAAAACAAACCATAAATACCAGTTCAATACATTTTTCTATAGCAGTGTATTACATCATCAGTTACCTCTGGGCATTTACAATAATATTGATCTGATTATATTAAATGTTATGAAAAATGTTACTCTTGATTTCTATCAACTCCTAGTATCTTAAAGGAACTGTCTGTAGCCTTAAAGTTTTAAAAATATTTTACAATCACAACTCAATCTGAGTTGCCCGGAGCTTAACCTGTAAAACAGAGAACATATGCAAATTCTCCCTCTCAGTCTGTGGACAGCACATACTGCAGCAGAGCCTCCACTAGCACTGATTAATTATAGGTGCAGCTTCTGGTGTAAAGGTAGTGAGGATTCAGTGCAGGGAAAATTCTTTTAGGCTTTAAGTAAGTGGATTTCAGCATTGAAATCCAAAATGAGAGACTCATGTAAGACTCATTCAGTATTCTGATTGAATATCCAAAACACCAAATGGCCTTCATGACCAGTGTGTTTGTTATTAAGAATAAATCAGCATAACAGTTATTATCAGTAAAAGTAATTTGAACATGTCTATATCTGACACAGTGAGCTCATGTTTATGTGATTTAAACACAATATTACATACAGTTGCTTTAAGTTCATTTGAGCAGCTTCTGGGGCCCTCCTAAATCAGTGCTTTTGGCTGCTAAGCTAACAAGGTTAATTTATTATGTGCCATGCTAAATGTCAGCCACCAGACTAATAAATGACTACACCTTCCACCTACATTACTGGGCACTGTCGGTGTTCAAGCAGGATGGGAAATAATAATTAATCAGGTAATTGTCAGGGCTTTTCTCTGTAAGTCTTAGCTTCAGCATTACCTCATTACTGATTACGGATAAAGATACTATGTTTAGCCTAATTAAGTCCAATGTTTGTGGTATATTGCCATGGTGACCATAGGTGCACATGCATTAGTTGGCACTAGACTGTATTTGTTATATGATCCATTGTTGCCTCCATCTGTAGCTTTTTACAATGCTTAAAAGCCTCTCCAACATGAATGCTGCTATTTCCTTTCAACATTTACTTAGCTGCTATTTGAAAAGCTCTGTGTTAGCAAGGACAAAACACTTTCACTTTGACAAATATTTTGAAACATATTTAAACCTGTGCATATTCCTTAACTATATAATCTTTCTTGTTGGACAGTGCCACTACATAAATAGCAGACTAGTGTCTAATATAATGACATACAAAAGTGGGTAGAGTAAGCAATTTACTTAATTTACTTAAATACTATAGAAGTAAAAAGTACTGGTCCAAAGATTACTCAAGTAATCTGCACTCATCTATACCTTATACTGCTATATCGACACTATACAGTATCTGTGCTAATATTTGCACTGCAGACACTATTGTTTAATGCTCTATATTTAAAACTGTTGTTACTTGTGACAATGACAATAAATCTTTGAATCTAAGAAAATAAAAAACTCAAGTAAGCGAGTAGCTGTCTGGACGTAACACCTGATTTATCATTTATTAATATAGTTGGAAAAAAATAAAACATTAACTACTTTAAAATCTGATATTTCCAAATAGTAAGAAAAACGAGAAAGAGAACCATGAATGTTCAAATCATTTAACCTTGTCAAAATAAAGAAAACTAGTTTTTAAACTAGAAAGAGTAATACTCAAGTGCTATTATAGGTAAGAAGTTTGAAAACTATTCTCCACCCATCCTTTTTTTCCACTTTTCTTGGGCCGTGTCAAGGGGGCAACAGTCTATCAAGGGACTCCCAGATTTCCTCTCACCCCAGACACTTCCTACAGCTCCTCCGGTGAGATCCCAAAGCGTTCCCAGGCCACTCAAGAGACATAGTCACTCCAGCGTGTCCTGGGTCTTCTCCCTGGCCTCCTCCCAGCGGCACATGGCCAGAACAACTCCCCAGGGAGGTGTCCAGGAGGCTTCCAGAACAGATGCTGGAGCTACCTTACCTGAAAGAGCTGCGGCTAGACTCCTCCCGTCTGACTGAGCTCCTCACCCTATCTCTAAGGGAGCCCTTGCAGAGTCCACTGTGCACTGGGAACAGGTTTGATTACTGCTGGCAATTCGAACACAGCTCCTGCTCTGGTTATACAGACTCCGGACAGCACTAAGCAAATGACCAGGACCCCATACTCCCAGAGAACCCCCCAAAAGGACACCATGAGGGACACGGTCAAATGCCTTCTCCAAATCCACAAAGCACATGGTGGACTGGTTGGGCAAACTCTCATGAACCCCCGAGCACCTGATGGAGAGTATAGAGCTGGTCCACGACCGGGATGAAAACCACACTGCACCTCCTGAATAGAAGGTTCGACTATTGGTCAGATTGTCAGCCAAGACAGCCCGACAACATCTAGATATACAGGATGGATCTCATCCACCCCTGGAGCCTTGCCATCAAGAAACTTGCCAACCACCTCAGTGACTTCAGCTGGATGATTCTGTCTCCAAGTCCTCAGTCTCTGCTTTCTTCTAGGAAGATGGGATTGACGGTGGGATTGAGGAGATCGTCAAAGTATTCCTTCCACCTTCCAACAACATCCAAGTCGAGGTCAACAGCTCTCCACCCGTACTGTAAACAGTGTTAGTGAAGCACTGCTTCCCCCTCCTGAAGCATCAGATGGTTTGTCAGAATTTGTTTGAGGCTGACTGATAGTCCTCCTTCGTGGCCTCCCCAAACTCCTCCCAACCACAAGTTTTTGCTTCTGTGACTGTTTGGGTCGCAGGTACCCATAAGCTGCCTTAGGAGTCTCCACAAGCTAACAAGGCTCCATAGGACACATTCTTCAGCCAGATGACATCCTTTACTTTCGATGTCCATCCTTCCCTGGAAGGTGCAAGTTGAAAACCTCTGATCATCTTGGACACACGATCAGAGGTCAAATAACGCGGCAACAAAGTCAATCATCAACGTCTGGCTTAGTGTGTCCTGGTGCCACATTACTGACAGATACTCTTGTGCTTGAACATGGTGTTTGTTATGGAAAAAATTGAGGTTAGGCCAACTATATCTGGTCAGTAATGCTCAACCTCCCACGCAAGCTCAGGTTCCAAGCTCCGAGGTGACATTCCATGTCCCTAGAGCCAGTTTCCATGTCTGGATGTCCACGTTGGCTCCACGTTGCTGTTCCATATTGCTCCTTCGGACTGTGCCTGGTCGGGCTGCTCAAAACTCCTCCTCCCATGTTAAGGTGGTGGTTCCAGGACAGGTGAAAAATATTCTGTGTACTATTTTATAAAAAAAAAAAAAAAAAATACTAATACTAAGTAAACAATGTAATTGAGTACTACCCATCTCTAATAACAAATGCAATAAATAAAATACAATCTAATTCCTCCTGTATTCATTGAATAGGAGGATGTATTGATATTTTTAAAATGTATATCTACAGTGTACAATGAAGATCCACATTGAAGAATGTTGCATTCCCACACTTGTACCAAGGTCACATCCTGTTCCTCCCTTTCTAACTCAATCATTTATTTGCACTCTCTTGTATTATAAAATTCTCAAAAATGAAAATACAGCCAGGCCTAGTCTAGCCTCTCACATCCAGAGTCATAGCTGTTCTTTACAGCTCCAGTATATTAACCCACCAAGGCTATATCTATCTATATATCTATATCTATGTGTATAGCTATATCTTTATCTAATATAAATCTATGTGTGTGTGTATATGTGTATATATATATATATATAAATATGGTAAATGTGCAAATGCGTAAAAGTGTGAATGTACCTTGAAACCCACTTCAACATGTTTATTCCTATAGCAGTGGGAAGAGCTAATCATTTATATTGTGTGTTTCTGTACACCATTAATCAAAGAAAAGGTTATGGTCTCATGGCAGATTGACTGAAATAAGTAATGAAAGCATTTTACTACATAATAAAACTGGACAGGCATTATAGTGTACTAGTATCAGGGTATTCAAGTCTTAAGTTGACTTCTCACATGGTACACAGAGTGGTATTGGAGATCAATTATTTAACGTTCCATTTCACTGAGTACACCTTCCACTACACCAAAGGCAAAAAGCAGAACATAACAAAACATGTTTATTGTTCACTCACTCTTCACCAATCACACTCAAGTAGTAGTTTCCCCACATCACCTGTGATTCTGAAAATCTTACTAATCAAAGTTATATATACCCAGAAAACAAACAAAACACACTTCAATTTAAAATTCAACTTTAAAAAAACAAACAAACAACAAAATTAATTTATATCTAAAATTAAATATGATAACCAGCCTTAGGAAGTAACATGAACCGATAATTAGTAAATTAGTATTCTTAAAATGTGTTAAGAGTAACTGTAGTTTTCAAAATACAGTAACTTGTCTAAAATTAACTGTATTTGTGAGAAAAGTAGAAAATACAGCTCTTGGGGTGTGTACATGTGCAATATTTCCTTCTTAATATTACTGATTCATTGATCAAGCCTATTCTCTAACAAAATACATTTTCAAGTATTCTTCCTAACACTGGTTATGCCCTGATGCAGTTGTGGCTGAAAGTGTACCACTAAACATCATCATCTTACCCTTTATAGTAAATGGACTGAAAAATGCCATTGAAGAAACATCAAACCTCAAACTATCTGCCTTTGTTGAAATCAGATTAAGCTTCAAGGCCAGACAGAAAGTAGTGATATAAAGGGCAGATTGATCGTGGTCTCCTTTTACTCTGCTCTATTCATCATGAGACGGGTGCCGCAACACACTTCACATTATTGTTCAGCTACAGTTAGCCTCAAAAAAATAAAACTGCTACACATTTTATAGGGAAAGCAGTAATTAAAAAGAGTACACTGATGCAAATTCGTTGAAAAATTGAATTAAACATGCATTATGCCTGCTCCACAAACCAGGGTCATTATCTAAACTGCAGTATTAGGACACTAAAATGAATCGAGTAATAGTGAAAAATATAAAACCAAAACAACAACTGACAAATGAAAGCACTATAGATGGATAGTAGATGGACTGTTAGGTAGATACGAGTAATAACTGAAATGATGGTATAACAAACAATTAAAAACAATGAGGTTTGATCACTGATAAAAGCCTGAGTTTACTTGACATAAAACTACTTAATACAAAATCTTAATGTAAAAATCCAAAGTAAAGTTGTGCGTTGTTGTAGTATGCCATGCCTGAACAGTTTATTTATCCCTCATACCGATAAAGGCACGGTTCAGTATTTTTGCAGTTTGGTTTGTTGTTAGTTGAGAGTTTGAGGAGCTTCTGTCTATTAGATGTCCCTTTAGTCGATATCTGGCATGCACTTAAACCACTTTGTGACACGCCGGTGACTCTTGGTCTCCCTCTCTGCAGAGTCCAGGAGTCCGTCCATGTAATGGCCGTATTCCGTTATAGCATCTTCCACTCGCGTGATGTACAGCCAGCTCACAATCACACCAAAGAACTGCCAAGAGCAAAGCAGTGATTAGCTTGAGGAGGTTAAGACTAAGAAGATGGAGAAGACTTCTGACAGGTTTAGAATTCTCAGTTAGCTGCAATTTTCTCAACGCTAAGAAGTCAGTAAAATGATTAGCAACATAAAAGATTAAGAAATTAGCACAGAATTATGACGGACAACAGACCATAAGATCAGAATCAGATGGGGTTTGTTGTTGTTTGAGGCTTTGTTAACTCATCACTGCACCATGAAGATAATTACATAAACTAATTTGGTTGGTTTATTGTCATTTTTAATTGTTTTTCAAAAAATTGTCAGAAGCTGGTCTCAAACCCACAAGAGAGAGGCAGGCGAGTTGTGGTAGAGCTTTCTTTGTGATAGGGTAAGTAAATAGGACAATCAGGGAAGGACACTACAGATTCAAATGTTGTTTGTAATTGTATTGTAATGATCAGTATGTTGTTACCTGAGGCAGCAGGATCCCCAGCAGCAGAACTGCCATATACTTGTAGTTGTCCATTAGCCAGATGAAGAAGGCGTCAGTACACCCTCTGATGTGAATGACATCGATTAAATCCAAACGCTAAGAAAAATAAATCACATATAACACGCTTAAGCTTTATTTCCGTAATATAAAACAATGCATTTAGTGCAGTCTTTTTTTAATTCAAATGACACTTTACATTGCATTATTTATTCACTCTACACCTAGTGATAGTAAACTACTACTAGCCACAACTGCCCTGGGGTAGACTGAAGGAAGCAACCTGCTAATCTGCAACATCACATCAGCCGTTCTGATCACCACCAGTCCCTCATGCACATCACATCATACAAGACAATATGACAATATGTCCCGGAGCGGGAATCGATTCTTCAACCTTTGGGTTGGTAGATGAGTGCTCCAACCACTGAGCCACTAAAGGTGAAATGCAATCCTCTGATATGAACAGCAAATTGATATGAAGTAGAAAATAGAACGCTAAAACTGAAATATTGGCCTTTTCATATGTTTTTTGAAATCCCTTAATAAAAACAACAAGTTGCACATGTAGCTCCATTGGGGCATGCCGACCACTACACATCAGAGATGACCAACCTCTTTCTCGAGCACTCTGTAACCGCACAGAGTATTGGCCACTTCATTAGGCTGCAAGAGAGACAAGGAAACACAAATGAGAAACAAGAGAAGCAGCTGTTTAGTTGCTTATGTTTTCATACATGTATACAATTGTATATTCAAATTAACCTCTGCATTAACTTTGAATTTTGTTGTGTTCCTCTGAAAAATGTAAAGCTTATTCTGTATATAGTTTTATCTGATACAGAAGACCCTAACCCGTAGTTACTAAACGGTCTATGTATGAGCAGTTAAAGTGACTGTAAGAATGACAGTGACAGTGTGGCATGTGTTGACTGTCCAAATGAGTTTGATTTGGCTGTGAATAAAATATTGGTGTAATGACAGCATTTGCTAATCCAGCATTTCCATATTCAAATACATGGAGATTCACATGCTATTTTAAATATGGCCCCTGCTTGCCATCTGCAACAAGCAAGTGTGATAACCAGCCTTAGGAAGTAACATGAAGAAAAATGGTAAAGATATTACACAAGTTTAAATAATCATTAAAGAGCTTTTAAGAACATTTAACTATTTTTTTCACTTCTCATTTACAAACTCGCCTCAATTTTCAAATGGAAGTCAACAGTCTTAGATTAAAACAAAACAAACAAAAAACACAATATTTCTTCTTTAATCTAGATATAAAAATATGATGACATTTAAGCATATTTTAACAGTCCAGATCAGTTTCCAAGGCAACAGCTGACAGTCAGATGGTCATTCAGATCAGTCTGTCCTCCTCCCTGTGCCAGTCCAGGTGCATGACCTGATATATGTTTAAGATGAAAGTCTCATCCACATTTGAGAGCACAACACTGAGTATGGTGTAAAAATATGAATTATCCAAATTGACAGTCCCACATGATGCAGTAATAGACTGTACAAAATGTGTGCAAAATAAACTGCATACAATTATATCAATAGCTATGACTTACCCAAATATTTCCCTAGCTGTGTATGGTTGTAATAGTTATACCCCTCTTCACTATAATG
This sequence comes from Periophthalmus magnuspinnatus, assembly GCF_009829125.3. Lineage (NCBI taxonomy): Eukaryota > Metazoa > Chordata > Actinopteri > Gobiiformes > Gobiidae > Periophthalmus > Periophthalmus magnuspinnatus. The sequence goes on from NC_047128.1 coordinate 32,198,246, forward strand.
TGTTTTAGCTTCTTGTTATATGGGGCATTTTTAAGGCTTTTCAACATTCAAAATAGTACATGTTTTGTTTTAAATTTGCTATGGCAATGATCATAATTTTTCATCATTGTGAAACCCACAGATAGGAACCTGAAGGGCCATTATAATTATATGAAAACACTATGTTGTGATTGTGTGGGTGAAAATTGCCTTTGCTGTGCCTAAGCTGGTGAACAGTAGCACGAACCATTATAATAAAACCATATTATTTTTACACTGTGTCCTTTTGAACTTTGTGTTCATGCAGTACTAGATACTCATTTTCATTCATGAAGAAACAATGTTATTAGATGCAAAAATACAAACCTTGGTGGTGATGCAACAGGTGTAGGGGACTCCACAGGCTAAAGGACCTGGAGCAGAGCAATTGTGGTACATGTTGACCGCCCAGTCTGTGTACTCTTGACCTCCGCAACACTTAAACTGAGAAGCAGTGAGTGCAGAGAGCAGAGGAGACATAACAGGGATTATGTGTAGATGAAAGAAAATCATTATGCCAGATCATTTCAGAGACTCAACTGGATGAAAGCCAAACACATTTGCTGCCAAGATACGCCATAATTTCTGAGACAAGCTGAATAATTGTGACCGTTTTGAATGTGTTGTTGGGAATAGGTCATGGAAATCACTTCCCTGTTGATTATTCATACACAACTGGACACACAAGCAATGCTGTACAATCTATTTTATATAATGAATTTAGTGTTACAAAAACATGGGACATGATGGCGAAGTTGTTAAAGTTATAATTTGTCTTTTTTGGCTCTCAAGATAATTATCCAACGAGAAATCAGAATTAGTCTAACCTGAGTCTCTCATTTGGGTTATCAGTTTCAATGCTGAAATCCAGTTGGTTTAAGCCTAAAATGCCTCTCTCTGGCCTCTCACTACCAAGTCAATCATGAATCAGTGCTAGTGCAGCCTCTGCAGCTCAGTGAGTCGATTCTGGAGATTCTGAGGTGTGTATATATATATAAATAATTTTTTTTAATTTTTTTTTACATGCAGTGCTGGTCAGAAAGACTGCAGAATCACTAGTACTGATGATTGGTAATATAAAAGTAAAATGAATTTAGGGCTGATGGATGAATATATGAATGTTTATGAGACTGCTCTTTGACAGGCGTGTCATCAATATGCCAACACCACACCAGGGTGCCAACCAATCATTACTGCTTCAACAGTGAAAACCCAAATAGGAAATGCACTGAGATAAAGCTACATCCACCACCAAACGCCGGCAGATCCAAGGGTCTGTAGACAGATTAATTTGTTTAACAGCAAACAAGACTTCCAAATGCAAATTTTTTTAATTTTTATTTTAAGTTTAAGCCATTCTCCTCCAATTTCAATTGGCAAGTCAGTCTTTTGGAAAAACACGTCACCCACTTTGCCACAAGTGTAATATTGCACAAATATATTCATGTTAGTCGGAGCCTGTTGGTTCTCATATCTCATGGTGGGAATTTCATAATGGAAAATACACAATACACAAAAGCTAAATTTGTAAAAATATCAATATGTAACTATCAATTTAAATTAATTAATTCAATGCATTCAATTTAAATAACTGCATAAAATGTGTCTTGATATAATAATAACAATAATTTTAAAAAAATCCCATTAACTTGATAGCAATAATGATTATCTAGCCTCCATTAAAACATGCACCAAAATGTATTAGACGAGGCAGCTGTGCCAAGGCCATAATTAATGACTATAATGAATTCTATGTCAGTCCAACTGTCTTTACTCTTGCACAAAACTGAAGAGCAACGTTTTAACCTGACAATGCATTGTTGGATGCAGACGCAGATGGACACACCCACTGACTGATGTCTGGACATTGGCATCTCAGACAGGGTGAACGAGTGACTAACCAGGTCGCTAATTGGCTTGTTCTCTGTGTGGGCTGTAAGCCACAAGTCAATGCAGCATCTCCTTTTTTATCAATAGGATGTCTACAAGCTGATAATTCATTAGGACATTCGCATCATGTATTTTAATTATACTGCTCAAGTTTGAGACCAGTGTTCTGTCAGGCCCTGTTACTTAAAACTGAGCATGTACTTTTTACAACTAAAGAAACAGGTACAAAATCCCATATAGAGTTTTATAGATTTATGCTGAAAATTGACTGTGCTTGCCTGTCAGCTCTAATCCAAGTCTCCAGTCTCATAGATGGCATCTCTGAGCCAACAAATCACTCAAACATCATCAAACAGGGAAAAAAATCTATAACAACTAAAAAGGATTTTAATGTTGGTGAGTCTGTGATCATCTAAATGACATAATTGTATGTGCTTTTAATGATGATTAGCTGTGGTTATAACTTGACTGTGGCTCAGTTCATTGTGTTGCTCATAACTTCCATTCTTTGTGTACAATAAAAGCAGTGTTTGTACTAGACGCTGATGGAGGTATATATTCTTTACCAGCTACATCACATGTCATACCTGTTTCTGAACAAAATCCATTATGTTTTTGAAGTCCAAGTCGTCATAGTAGTTTTTAATGCCTCTCCTGATGCTTCTATTCACCAAATTCATCGCCTGCGTGAAGAAAATGAAGAGAAACAATTAGTATGTTAATGCATGGGGGAAGGTCAGGTACCATTTCATTAAATCCTGATGAAACAGCTGATCTACTGTTTATGTGAAACGCACACCAAGTGTAAGAAACCACCTAATTAGTCAAGGTGACTGATCCACTCAACTGAAAGATTTAAAGATGAGTTTATAACATGGCACAGCTGTCAGTCACAATCTGCTGCAGTACCTCGTTTTCCCTTAACTACACATACATGTTTGATGCACCATTTGATTCAATTTGCTGTTTTATTGGTGCTCATTGTTACTTCCCTGCTTGTTTCTCTGCTGTGTATTGAAGATGCTTTGTGCCACTGACATTAATCTTACTATTACACCACCAAGCCAAATTACAGGTCGGCTCTGTAGAGAGGCAAGCCCTCTCCCAAGAAGAATCTGTTTGTTCTGTCTTTCTGTCTGTTTTAAGGTATTTTTGCAATAAAAACACCTGGAATTTAATAGTTGCAGTTTAGATAAATTTAATGTCATACTGTGAAACATGCCAGGCAAAGCAATAGCATCTCCACCCTATGTTGCAGTATCTAAGACCATTACTATGTTGCAGAGAAGGTATTTGAAGGTATTGAAATTGTACAGTTCTACATGATATTCAACATACACATCTCCTATTCTCTTTTTATATTTTTTCTCATAAGTCTCTGTAGTGCACCAAGATAAAGGCACACTTTTAAGACGCTGTCATATTGTTGATGCTGAACACTATGTTAAAGTACCGGTATTATAATATAAATTAAACATATGTGAAAATTTGAATTTCAAATATGTCGTCAATTTACGCAGTATGCAAAAATCAAGAATATAAAGCAGGAAGAATCACTGATTTTCTCTTGTGACAAAGATGATATGGGAGCCGAGTGACCAAGATTCAAGGATGCATATGATTATCCTCATAGCATAATTGCCCAAGTTGTTTTTCAGGAAAGTGAAATTTGTTTTTAATTTAATGGTTGAATATTTAATATATTTATGTATAGTTAGAACTATACATTGTATATTCTGTGCTGAATTGGCCATGACCAAGAACTCAAGTGTTAAATCTCCTATTGTTTCTCAGTGGAAACCAGATTTCTGGACAACTCTGAAATTTATCACAGCTCTGACGTAACTTTACCTGACAGATTGAAGATATAAGCAGTTACTTGACTTTGAGACAGCAGAGACATTTTTTACAGTGACTACAATGTGTTTATATGACACACAAACAACCAATATGGGCAGTTTGATTGTTTGGCTGTAAACATTTTCTGATTCCCCGAGGACATCAATGACAGCTACAGATGCAGCAGGCTCTGGAGAACAGAAGACCAAAAATCTATTTGGCCAAAAAATGATTTATTATGCTATGAGGCCGTCACATTGTAGACCCATGCAGTGAATATTTTTGTACTTCTACAGCTGAGTAACATCAAATATACAATAGTGGGTTGAGAGGAAGCATTTTCTTGTTCTTCTATGTATAAACAGTAGATGCACATTCTACATCCTATAATTGCATCATCCGTCCTGTCACACAAGTTTCAAGGTCAAATAATAAAGTGTCACGTTGATTGCATTAGATTAGCATTACACTCACTTGCAATACAGTAATATTGAGGACCATTTAATGCCACTGATACTGGAACTCTAAAGCATGATGATCAACACCTTGGCCAGTTTTAGTCACACAAACCTGATTCTCAGCAGATTAGTTCATTTGATTGGAAATTTGCAGGTTATAGCTTTGCGTTTTAGATGCACAGGAGCTTGATAGTCCCTTTTATCAGATGGAAAACAGAAGAAGAAAATAGAATAAATGAAGATGGGGATCTTAAATTAAACCAGATTAACAGCAGTTGAAAAGACGGCATTATTTCTGAATAGTTTCAGCAACATTCACAGACATCTTGATAATCCTATACCTTATAATAGACTTAGATGAATTAATGTAATTACTGGTACATTCGCCAAGTTCTCATCCATAATCATTTTAATTACGGCAGCCAATAATAACATTTCTCCAAAGAAATCTCAAGGTGAAAGATATGCTCAGGCTCTGATTGACAAGGACTCACCTGGTTTCGGAAAAACTAGTGCCAATATCCCTCCGAGCAGCTGCAGGATCAGGCACACCGCCAACGTGTACATAAACTGAAATATATCATAATGTCATCATAATCTCACATGTCGTCACTGAATTTGTCTTGTCATTAAAACTTACTACAAACTGTACTTACCACCTTTAGCAGAGTTAAATTGTCCCTCAGTGAACCTAAAACGCCAATCAGCGAGACTACGAACATGATGATGCCCAGCAGGATTAGGATAATAGCTGGGGCCAAAAACACTCCCTCTAGTGTCTTGTAACGCTGCCTCTCCACCTCTGCGTATATGCCTATAGCCAGGATACAGCCACCTATAAGCTGCAGGCAAAAGGAAGGCACATTTTTATAAGCAAGTAAGAAGTGATCCCCATATTTGCATGAAATTTGCTTTTTGCTTTGATAGGCGAAAACACAAATAAAGGCTATTTATATAAATACATTGCTCTTGCCTCTTCTTTTTAGTATGAATTTTGTGACTTATTACAGTCCAATTAGATTTTGTAATTGTGCCAGGTTGAAATAGACCACAGGAGATCTTTTCATGTTTGATTTTGGTAAATGACATCTTTATTTAGAAGTTCTAATAAACTCGAGCTTCAGGACACAGGGGTAGACAAATACAGAGTGTTCATTAATTACTCCACCAGTCTTAATAGAGCCTAACTGGTCTTTTCTCACACTGAGCCTTGTAAGTGTTTTGTTATTAAAGGAATATATAGTTAAAATGCACTGATACTAGCAGTAACTACGGTAATATTCTGGTTGGTGGAGTCTATGAATTGATATAACAAGAACATTTTTTAATGTTAAGCTTTTCGATGTTACTTGGAGGACAAATAAAAGCTACAGAACACAGTTAGTTCATTTTATTGGTCTCCCAAAAAGAAATTTCTTTGGAACAGAGGGAGCTGCTCGAAACATCACCCACATGCATCTCACAATGATAAAACGCCAGACGATAGCGCACAGTGACTCACACAAAAAGCTCGTAAACACACAAATCATCTCTTCTTTTGATCTCCAGTTCATTATTTATAAGTTTCACTGATACAGATATAAACAAATTCCTGTACCTATTGTGCTTGCAAAGAAAAGTTCTGCATCTTATTCTCGAGTGCATGAGCTTATACTATACTTATACTTATACTCTGCTTGATACTGTTAGTTAGGAAATAGACACTCATTATCTCCTCTGGAATTGGTGGATATTGGTACCTGCAAATATTTTAAAGTATTGATATTAGACATAGAAAAAAACTGAAATTTGATGTCATAATCTTCATAGTCTAAATACTTGCAATTAAAGATATACTGTGATTATTATCAAAATAATGGTCTAACAGAAAACATCATGAATAAGAACTGTTTATCTTTTATTAAGTATAATACCATGACTTCCCACAAATCAAATGGACCTGCAAACTATAAAGCCCTGTATTAATCATCATCATGTCATTGTACTGATGACATTCCATAAAGGGCTTAAAGAGGAAAAAGCAAGGAATTTCAACTATATGTGCAATACTGATAGACAATAATGACAAAAATGAATATCTTGATATTTGTTTAGATTGTCCCAATAATTAAAACTGGTTTAAAACAGTTCATAAATGTCTCAATTGCAGCTGAGGTATTGCAAAAAAGAAAATTAACTGTAAAATTAAACAGAAAAGAGGTGAAATATCTCCTTACAGCCTTGTTTGGATCGTTGAGTTCATCGGTCAACTCATTTTGCAGCTTTTTGACATTTATCTCTAACTTTGCCTGCTTTCAAAACTATTTTCAATATTCTCTTGTAGCCCACCTTAACTTGTTTAGGTAGTCTGTTTTTTCTCCTAGCACTGGGTTTAGGTGGTAGGACAGTAACGCAAACATTTCAGTCTTTAATAGACTCTTAACTGTGCCCTTCCCTCGTCACCTCACGTTTTTCATTTTTACATTCCTTTTCTACAAGTTGTCACCAAGAGTGAAAACTGTTTATAGACCACCATGGTGTGCTTCCTTACATGTCCCTGATCGCTATTGTAAGTAGTAGGTTAGGAACAGGTCAAGTACTTTTAAACAGCTAAAGTAATATGCAAAAAAAAAAAAAATGTAAATTCAAGTTTTGGTTTGCATTTCCTTTTCCCTGAATACTGTGACAAGCAAGTGGCTAACCCTAATTAAACACATAGTTTAGAGTATTTATCTTTCAAATGAAATAATAAAATACCATTACTTTTTTGTTATAATTTGGCCATCTATAAGCTTTTAGATTAATATATTAAAGTATGAGATGTTTTAACATTTATTTAATTACATGCTGTTCTTTTATGAGGAGATTAACCTAAAAAGTTGAATGAAATTTTAGAGGTTGATTTATAGATTAAAGTCTAGACTCTTAATCATGCAGCTGAGAAGACACTCAACAGATGATCGGGCGGATGATCTCAGAGTGACCCATGACCCTGGAATATGACAGTGTAGATTACTACAGAGAGAGACACACTGGAGGAGTAACAGAGAGGCCCAGAAGGGGTGACCCACAAATTGAATGATTCAATTCCAGGCTAGTTAAAGATAAGTGAGAAGTACCTGAGTCTCAGATCATTTGAAACTGCTTACATCAACATGGTCTGTGTGACCTGCAAGGAACCTGACCACATGCACCGGCACAGTGTTATTGTCCAGTTCGTTCTTCTTCTTTTTTTTTTTATAAATAATTTGAAATTCAGATATGACTACTATACTTTTATGATATAGCCTCATTGTTCCACACAGGCAACAATTGGTTGATAAAAGTGAAATTGAGCATATTGAATATAAAAACAAAACAAATTGCCAAGGTTATAAAAGAACTATAAAATCACAGCTCTTGTGAGCATTCTCGACCTGCAGTGGTCAACTGATTTCAAAAGTCCTCCAATTAAGGAGCAGTGGTACATCGCTGGACAATGATGCACAAGTGAAGACAGGTGTGTGAGCTGTTTTGATACTGTAGCTTCAGTTTCTAGAGAAGTTTAAATTTCTCTTGACAGTAAATGCTTCACAGCTGTGAATGTGGTGGCATCGAACATTTGGCTTGTAGCAGCTTAGTTGCCAAGTGTCATCATCAAAAGCTCATCTAACTAAAAATAAAAGAACTACACTAAATGCAAAAGTATTACAAAAAAAACAATGTACTTAAATATTATAATCAAATATCAAAACCTTGGAGAAAGCAGACCGTTCATTGCAAGTGCAGAAAGACAGAGGTGTTAAAGCAGTTTGAATAAAGGCAAAGTAGGTTCACCAGTATCATAGGTGGGTGGCTCCTCTGTAACGGAAAACCATTATCAGCGCATTATAAACTGAGAACGGTCTACTGCACACCTCTCATCTCTTCAAAAGACATACTCCTCCTTCTGACACACAAATTAAATAGTCACTTTTTCTTATTCTGTAGCACATAATGTTAGAAATGACCGGGAACAATCTTTTAAAGTATAAACAGGAAATCCTTGTCACAGCAGCTCACCAGCTTCCTGTAAAATGAGGTATATATGAGGTATATTTCACTTTTAGTTCACTTTTGACAAGATTATAAAGTTGTAAAGCAAAAACAACACAAACTTAGTATGAACCTATAAACAAACCAAAGACTACCCCAAGACTAATTAAACTTAATTATCCAACTAACACAGAATAGCATTTCCAATACTAACAACATGATAAATTCACAGCTGTTTTAACACTTCATGTTGTGGAGGTGATATACTCCCACAGCTCAGTTGGATCTCTGGGCTTCATAAAGAGTCTTAATTATAAATATTTGAATAAGAATAAAGAGTAGCCTGATAAATTAAATGATTCACCGTTTTACCACTTTTACATAAATGACAACTATAAGCCATAATGTCTGTGAAAAATAAACATCTAAAATGCTTCTTGAAAACTGTAATTCTGTGATTTTCTTTGAACAATTAAGCGTGGTGCCAATAGCGATCTGTTTATATATGAACCATGTCTGTGGTGTTCTCTGAAGAGGAGCAGCTGAGCCAAAGAAAATCACTTCTATTGTGAGTGAGAAAATTAGCCGACTCCATCAACCTTGGATTTAGTTAGCCAAGTTAAATGTCACATTTAATAGCCTTGATTTTCAGTAAAGTTGTCTGGTTTAATCATTTCTGCTAAGTTGGTATTTTACTTGAACCAGCCAATATTTGTAAAACACTGCTAATATTCATTTGATAAATATCCTAAATAGGTCTGCATGAAAATTAAATAGAGAACTCCACCAATGTTCATCTTAATGTTCATCTTAATGTTCATCTTAATGTTCATCTTAATGTTCAGCTTAATGTTCAGCTTAATGTTCAGCTTAATGTTCAGCTTAATGTTCAGTTTAATGTTCAGTTTAATGTTCAGTTTAATGTTCAGTTTAATGTTCAGCTTAATGTTCAGTTTAATGTTCAGTTTAATGTGAGAATGCAGAACTACAGCATGTGATCATATGCTCATCACTGAGTGTAACCACAGCATGGACCACAGACACAAAACTGCAGACAGAGGTGTAGATATAATCTCTAAGGCATTCTCACTGTAGTGTCAAACAGGTAGAGCAAAGGTGGCCAAGAAGGTGTGGCCATGTGGCCTCAGTCTCCGCCATTACATGCGGAAAAACAGTAAGTGCAAATAATGACTTAAGGAAGAATAACACAAACCTGTCACATGTTACACGGTTTGGTCGTGTCTTTCTTGTTGTGCTCACACAGTCTCGGTTTAAACACAACACACACACACGCGCGCGCGCCTCGATCCCCAACGAAACTGTAAAATGACTTACCCACCAGATGATGGAATAAAAACACAAGAGGAACTTGAGGAGCACATAAGAGCATCTGTGGCAGTAGCGAATATCGTCTTTGTCGGACATGATGGCAGCAGGACAGTGGAGAGTCCTGCCTCAGCGGGATAGAGGAGCCCTGCCCTGCTCTGTTTACTTTACACTTCCGCGTTGTACAGCAGCGCACCTGAGAGCGGCTGTGATGGATGAACTGCGCACTGAGCGCACTGTTATGTGCTCTTTCACTTGTGTAGTTTCTATTGAGTGTGTAACAATGCTTCATATTTATGCATTTAAGGACATTTATTGGTAATAGCACTAGGAAGAATGGTATTCCGTGTCATTTAAAATGTAATTTTGGAAGAACAGATGCATATATGGTCACAACACCCTGCTCATCAGGGCGCACATAATATATCATTTAGAATATGGGAATATGTAAGTAAGATTATTCAGTTAGATTATAAATTTCTATACATGACCTGTGTAAACTTGGTTTACTTTACACAGTTTTCCGTGTCCTGAAATAAATTCTTTATTACATTTCTTCTTTTGACAAACTGTCAACAGAGAAATACGCTGAGCACATTCAGGTCACAGATGTCCACAGAGTCACAACGGTCTAACAACTTAAAACACCTGCTCCGAGGGTTTTCACACACAGCCAAGGCGTTTGAGGGCAACATGTGATCCTGGTTTTAACAAGGAGGTTGTTACCCTTTCTGGAGCTCCCCCATTTTACAAACTGTTTGGATTAAAAGGTCAATAACTGCAATATTATGACCATAATGTGTTTACGATCGTTTTGAAGTTTGAGGCAAATGGGCAGTGAGGACCATTGCACCAGACGTAGGCTATAATCAAAGACTTTTTCACATAAAAGGTGGCATGTCTTTAGTATTTATGTATTTGAAATATCTGCCTTACTCACCGTTGCCTTTAAAGCTGTGACTCAATCAGCTCCAGTCTGATTTGCGCGCTCATTCGGAGGAGCGCAGGCACTGCAGCTGCACGCGCTCTCACGCGCTCCAGTGTCTGCAGCAGAGCTCGGACCTCCACCTCACACAGTCCTAAGGTTTGGGGAAACGGTAGAGGAGCGAGTGCCTCACAGTGCCTGTGTGCGTAAAAGACGCGGAGTGTCTGGATGGATGGATTTACGCAGAAAAATATTTTTCCAAATGGATTAAACTTCAATCAAGGTTAGTATATTTTATATAGGCTACCATCTCAAATGGCCTAATTTTAAAGGGCATGGACAAGTATCCTTGGTGACTTAATTAAGTTGGTTATTTCTGTGGATGAAAAGATAAAATATCACTTTACCCCGAAGGAAATTCGTATAGAGTCTTGTCATAAATTGGCTCCGTAAAAGCATCTCCCTCACAGTCGGTCTTAATTCAGTCCTTTTTGTAAAACCTTTCAATGGTTCATTGTGTAAGACGCTCTACACACACCACACATATTCATCAGAGGCGTTTTTCCAACAGGTGAACCTCAGAAAAATGGACGCTGAGAGTCTTAATCAACATGTTCAACGAGAAGTCACATCAGACCCCTTATCGGAGACCACGGACTGGCTCGATGACGGGAATAAATTCCACCAACCAGGCTGGCAGGTACATGCATGGAACAATGTAGTCTACTTGGACATGTCCCACACCACCACAAATGACACTTGAGCACTTGACTCTTTCATGACATGCTTTATTCATTTCTCTTTGTTATTTGGGCTGATTGGGACCTGATGAGTAAAAACCAAGAATTATGTTTTTACATTATGTAGTTTCTGAGAAAAGTGATGCAAAGCTAATGTCATATGTGGACATTTTATTCATTTTGATAAAACATTTGAATAATGATTTGCAAAAACTATTTATTAAGTGCCTGAACAGCAACATTTGTCCTGAGTAAAAACAAAATGAGAAACAACAATTGTGCCTCTTGGAACAATGTGTCTCATGTGAGCTGCAGACAGGAGCAGGAAGACATCTGCCTTTACAAAAAAAAATAAAATTAAAATTAAAAAATATTCTGAACATTCTAAACTCTTAAAAACATTTTAAATTGAACATTTCTGCTTTTTTTTTTTCTACATTTCTGTTGCTGTTCTTGTTGCTGTTCTTCTTCCTCTAAAAATTTGCTTTGTGACCTAAACCAAAATGTGTTGTCCACAGGCAGGTCCTAGGAGGTTCAAAAAATTTAAAAAAAATCTTAATTTTGCCCAATTTCCATTCTTTCTTTTAACTTTTTATCTTTTATGCAATCTGCAGGTAGCTCTATGGGCTATCGCCTACTCCCTCATCATCCTGGTCTCTGTGACTGGGAACGTCACTGTCATCTGGATCATTTTGGCACACAGACGCATGAGGACAGTGACCAACTACTTCATCGTCAACCTGGCCTTCTCTGATGTTTCTATGGCAACTTTCAACACACTTTTTAACTTTGTTTATGCTCTTCACAATGACTGGTACTTTGGCCTGGGCTATTGCAGGTTTCAAAACTTCTTCCCAATTACCGCCATGTTTTCATCCATTTACTCTATGACTGCCATTGCAGTGGATAGGTGAGTAAAGGTCTAATCTATTCTTCTTTACACACTGTAAACCTGTTGGATCATAAAAAGCATAGTCTTTACACTTACTGACGTTTGCATTCCTGTTTCCTCTGTGGAGCCCCCATACATATTGCAGATTTTTCAGTAAGATGCATTAACACATTGGCAGAGGTTGATACACTGCAGTGCAGTGTGACACTGGAGCATTAAATTGAAGTGCTTAACGTGGACATGCATATGTCGGTCCGGTGACTTGGGACTTAGTGATAAATGAATTATCTTTGTGCAGGTGCTTACTCCAGGTTAAAATCTGCTTACTGCTCCCAGTCTTTCATTACTTTCCAATTTAAAATTAGCGATTGTATTATCACAAAAAGTAAAACAGATTACTTCCCAATAAAAAAAAAAGTGTGACAGAGAATCCACATAATGTCATCAAAAATAATACTAGATTGACAGTCTGTCACAAATGAAAACCATGTGAAGGAACGTGAGAACCGACTGATATAGTTTGTATATATTAGGCTAATATAATATTTGACTCCAGTCATCTGGATTATTGATTAAACAGAAACAAAACCATGTAAGTTATATAATTTCATTTCTTTTTTGTCATAAGAAAACACAACAATGGCACTTGTTCTTGAAGCGTGTAATTGTAAGGCCTTTGGTGCACATGATTAAAGCTTGTGTCTGTGCTCAGGTACATGGCCATCATCCACCCGCTGAAGCCCCGCCTCTCCTCCACCTCCACTAAAGGTCTTATTGCTCTCATCTGGATCATTGCTGTACTGCTGGCATTTCCTCAGTGCTACTACAGTGTGACCCACTTTTACTATCCCCGGACAGTGTGCATGGTGGACTGGCCTGACAGCTATGGGGGAACACCCCAACTGAGGTAAAACTAGACACCATCAACCAGTCCCACATCTTAATCTCAATCAAACGTTATTCATAATGCACTTTTTGTACAAAAAAGATGCTTCGCAGTTCATGAAAACCAATCCCAAAAGCCCTTCCACCCAACCACCCTACCCCCATTACTGCCTTACCCACACAACAGTGTCATCAGTCACACACAGTATCATATGTACTGTAGTCTCTCACACTAAAATAATGAACATAAGACTGAGTTCAGATGGGTCTTTTACTAAGCCAAAGTGAATATACAACTGTACATTTTTAAACATACAACCATCAATAGCACAACCATGACCAGATAAGCTCCACTGAAAAATATGAGATAAAACATGTAAATTCAATACAAAGTGAGCATCATAGTTCACAGACTGACATTTCCTAAAGCATGATTGTAAAGTAATCTAAATAAACTGTCTCCTGAGTGCATGTGATAAAATGTACTATGCAATACTATTTCCAGTTACCAGTACACAGTGATAGTGTTGATCTACCTACTCCCCCTGTTGGTTATGTTGGTGACCTACAGTCTGGTGGGCTGTACGCTGTGGGGGGCGCACATCCCTGGAGAAGCCTCTGACCATTATCACAATCAGATAACATCCAAGCGAAAGGTAACACACACATTTTAACACACTTTTTACTACACGCGCTACACCTTTTAACTTACTTTTTATTACAGTGCTACAGTAATACATTTTCTTGTATAATTTTCACAGGTTGTGAAGATGATGATTGTCGTAGTGACAACCTTTGCTTTTTGCTGGCTGCCCTATCATGTTTATTTCATACTTGGGACATTCAACTCAGAAATCTATAAGAAGTGGTACATCCAGCAGGTGTGTTTTCATCAATGTGTTTATTCTGTAGTGATAGAAAACTTCTCTCAAATAAGTCTTTCAAAACTATATTAGGCAAGCGACCAAGCAATTATTAGGGTCATATATATAAGAGTTAGCATTATCAATGAGTTAGTTTTTTCAATCGCTTTGACACACTTCTCTAATGAAAATTTACATTTGCAAAGCAGCTCACTCAAAATCCTAACAGAGTTACTGTTTTCCTAAACAAAATCATCTCAGCAAACTGCAGTTTTTCATTCAAACTGATCAATGATCTCCTAAAAGCCAATTTTACCATCAAACTCCCAAACTTTGGTCATGTGTTTTTCTGTGCTCTTTCATTCATTTGACAGAGCAGCTCAGAAGCTTTAGTCCTGCTCTCAGGGACCACAGAGAGTCACTGGTTCAGTACAGTCTGACATTAGGGGTCGCACTTTGCACATATGAACTGGGAGTGTCTGTAACCAGTCAAACATTTGTTAAAAAAAAAAATTTAAAAAAAATTATATATATATATATATATATATATATATATATATATATATATATATATATATATATATATATATATATATATATATATATATATATATATATATATATATATATATATATATATATATATATATATATATATATTTGAAATAAATGTACATATTACAGATTTGCACATTGGATTTTATGGTATTCTATCCAATATCTATGCAGAAGAAAACTGTCAGAATAGCAAAACACATAAAACAGTTTTGCAACATGCAATGTTCTGGAAAGTCCGACAGACACTTACACCAACATTACACTGGATTTATAGTTTACAGTATGTAGGATGTCTATATATTCACACAATGTGTACTTTTATTGAGGCCCTTCTACCTGTTTGACTAATGTGTGAAATCCTTGGCATTTTGGATGCTCACAAATTGTAATTTTTTGCTGTTATGTTTGAGTTTGAGCCGTATGAACTGTTCTGAGAAAGAGTCTAAGAACTGTGTGAAATGATGACAAATGTTCCAAATGATTTGCCCACCTGTGCCCCTGCTCAGATACAGGTTTGAATCAAATTATCAAAAGATTCATAAAATGTGCCAAAACAATTGAAAAAAAACAAAAAACAGACACACAAGGCAGAATAAAGAATAGTTTCATTACTAATAATTCTGCTGTTTTACTACAACCAATAGTTATCACTTTGTCCTCTCGTGTCCACAGGTTTATCTTGCCATATTCTGGTTGGCCATGAGTTCAACCATGTACAATCCTATCATCTATTGTTGTCTCAACCAGAGGTAATTCTCAAATACATTCATTTACATTGATTTAAAAAAAATGTTGTCAGTCTTATATATATATATATTATATTTTCTACCTGTACATCCCCAGGTTTCGTGCTGGTTTTCGTCACGCTTTCGCTTGGTGTCCGTTTGTCAAATTGTCAGAGGAAGATAAGATGGAGTTTCAGCACATGCGCACATTCAGAGTTACAATGACACGCAGCCACCGGCAGGAGGTCTCCATCAAAACCAGCAACACACTCAATATCAACAAGGAGCCTGCAGAGCCAGAGGGATATGCAGCAATACAAATAAAAAAGCTATCTGATACTACACTTACTGACCACACTCACTGACAACAGCTTGAACCTGGGCAGACCTGTTGCTGTGCCCTTGGGCAAGAAACTTTACCCATCTTGCCTGTGTATGAATGTGGGGCTTGATAGTTGGAGGAGCCAACGGCACACATGGCAGCCTCACTTCAGTCAATTGTGGTTACATAAGTAGTTTAGTGCAACCAAGTATAGAGTGAATGAAAAAATGACAGTGCAGGTCCTTGATAAGCTTGTAAAATGTAATACAAATGTAAGGCATAATTTAAGTTACAGTACTTAAATACATTTATTTTGTTACTGACCACTTCTGATCAAGACATGCCATGGCACAGCAGTACGAGACCGCAGACTGCAAAATAATATAAAATATTACACAATTGTGAGTAACAAAAAAAATTACTTTCAAATTTTACTCATTTAGTGTCTGATATCAACTTTTTTCAGACAGTGTCTTCTGTACTTGCCTAAAAATATTTTATGGTTATTTGTGTGTGCTCTTTTTAGTCTCCTGTATCTTTAGTCTTTGGACTTTGGACAAAAGTGTGGAGTCATAGGTGGACATACTGTGTTTAAATAGTTGATCATTGTGTTAAAAGATTCTGCTTAAAGTGTTATGTAGTTTTGATATGAGAGTTAAAGCTTGAAAATGGATGTAAGGTGGTGCCATTATGTGTTTTCTCCCTGCAAACTTTGGAACTTGGATAACATTTACACACATAGTAACTTAAAGGCATGTGAAACAATGAAGTAAATGTTTATGTTTTGTGTGCCACAGAAATTTGTTAAACAAAAAACTGAATAAAAATGTCAGCATAAAAATAGCTGTAGGATTTTATTTGAAGAATACAAAGATTATTGAGCAGAAGCCAGAAGAATAAAGTATGATTATCAATGAAGTTTTTACCGTCTTTAATAAAATAAATATATCAAATAAATAGCATGATTGTACATTTCTCACACATCCTTTGTTGTCCAGACATTCAATTTTGTGTCCTGAAATAAAATGTTGCTTTATATTTTTCTTTCCAAATGGTTCAAAAACTTAGAAGAGACAGGTGGTCATTTTGTCTTCTGGGCTATGGGAAGATGGACTTTTCTTGATTAAATTACTTAGTCTTTGTCAAACAAACTCACTGTTGTCTTTAAATTGCATGCTATCAATAAGCACTGGCATGTGGGCGCACACATGCCTAATGTGTACTGTACACAAACAGCACAAAGGAAAATAATACCTACTCTGATCTAATTGTAAATACAATATTTTTTGTTCTTTGAATCACGTGGTGGTCTTGTCACTCCTTAAATGGAAACAGACGTGTGGATGCTCAGCAGCCTTGATGAAGACTTATCCATGTCAAAAATCTTTGGGGGATTTGGAGTGCTCTACCATTTCTGTCTCTGCAAGAATTCAAGCCTGTTGGTCCCATGTGCACCTGCCTTTGTAAGTTTTACAGCTTTCTACTATGGCTATTTCTGTTAAAAACTAAATGTTTAACATTGTTTGAAGTTTGAAGAAGTTTTCCAATGCTCTCACTGCACCACAAATATATGTTAATGAAAAGATTAGTTGACATAGTATTTAGCAACATCAGACATAGTTGTAGGCCTATTTATTATTCAGGCTTTTACTTGAATCATCTGCCTGCCTGGTGCACCGATGCCAGCCAAGCCAAGGCTGTAGCTGAATCGGCTCTAGATTTATTTGAATGATTCTCTCATCCAGAGGAAAGTTGCAGTTCCATGCGCTCTCATGCACTTTCAAGCACTTTCACATGCCACACTCACCACACTCACCACACTCACCACAGTCGCCACACTCACCACACTCACACGCCACAGTCCACGTCTATAGCAGAGCTTTGAGCTTATGTGTAGACAGTGGAGGAGTGAGCGCCTTTATAAAATACATTACACATACATTACACTCTCTAAAGATGTTGATGGATTTCTACACTTTAGGATTTATGCATAAAAAGTGTTTTGTTTTGTTTTTATTCCAAATTGATTACAGTCATTACATTTTTTATACATTTCAAATTACGGAGAAGCCTCCTTATTGAGTTGATTAAAGGAGAAATATTCTGTACAGTAAGTTGTTTTATAATAGTTTTTAATCATGGTAAAGGTGTAAATGAGGTTCTGTCATCATTTCTTAACCCAGTTCTAGTTTGTTTGATTCATGCATGACTGAGTAATGAGTAATGAGTAATCCATTGATGTCTGCATTTGGTGCTTAAGTGCTCAGAAAATGTCAGTTTTCACCTGCCCCGTATCCCTGCCCACTGTACTTAGTTGCAATTACTTGAAAAAAAAAATAAAAAATCGACATAATAGTCGTGTTAATTTAGTCCCTCTTTATAGACCTTGCAAAGATTCACTGGACAAGACGCTGTACACAAACCAAACTAATCAGAGGCTTGTTTCCATTAGGTAAAGCTCAGAAAAATGGATGTTGAAAGTCTCATTCAATATGTTCAACAAGATACTGAGGTCACATCAGACCCCTTACTGGAAACCACAGACTGGCCAGATGAAGGGGAATGGGAGAAGTCAAAATAAGTTCTATCAACCTGGCTGGCAGGTATGCTGCAATTAACGGTGTAATTTGACATTTTAACATGTCCATTTTGCCCCATCCCATATGCTTTCTTTCCATTCCTTTATCTCTGTCCAATCTGCAGGTAGCTATGGGCTATCGCCTACTCCCTCATCATCCTGGTCTCTGTGACTGGGAACGCACTGTCATCTGGATCATTTTGGCACACAGACGCATGAGGACAGTGACCAACTACTTCATCGTCAACCTGGCCTTCTCTGATGTTTTTTATAGCAACTTCAACACCTTTATTAACTTTGTTATATGCGCTCTACAATGGCTGGTACTTTGGCCTGGGCTATTGCAGGTTTCAAAACTTCTTCCCAATTACCGCCATGTTTTCATCCATTTACTCTATGACTGCCATTGCAGTGGATAGGTGAGTAAAGGTCTAATCTATTCTTCTTTACACACTGTAAACCTGTTGGATCATAAACAGCTTGGTCTTTAAACACACTGACATTGGCATTTCTATGTGAGACAGGGGCTTCATCATTTTGGGGGACACATTATATGACAAATGCACAAATGTGCCACATTCTTAACTTCATGAGCATATAGGACACTTATCTCTTATACCAACTTGAGCCGAAAATAGACTAGAAAACATGTTTTTTTGGTTGTGTTTTATTGCACTGAAAAACTTACTCTGAGCAGGCTTCACAAACCTGGCTCTTATTTGATATAGAGGAAGGCCTCCTTTTGCTTGTTTCCATGGAAATGTTGTTCCTTTGTCTATAATCTTCTGCAGTATATGGCATAAAACTTGTCTATCTCCATGAAGAATGTTCTGAATGTTTAACGTGCTGATGAGGGTTCACTTAATTTCATTAGAACCTATACTTCAAGTGGCTTATGAGGACGTATGTCAGTCCAGTGACTTGAGACTTAAAGGATCCTGTACAGGAGCTTAGTCCTGGTAAAATCCACTTACTGCTTCCAGTCTTTCATTATTTTCCAATTTGAAGAATTGATTATGATGTTTTCATGATACGTTTAAGCCAGAGATGCAGCTGGCAAGAGTAAAATGGATCATTTCCAAAGTGTGAAAGAGAATCCACATAATAACACCATAAATGACACTAGATTGACTCTCTGTGTCACACATGAAAACCATGGTGCACATGATTAAGCAATACATGAAGGACTGGTCTGTGTTCAGGTGCATGGCCATCATCCACCCGCTGAAGCCCCGCCTCTCCTCCACCTCCACCAAAGGTCTCATTGCTCTCATTTGGTTCATTGCTTTATTGCTGGCATTTCCTCAGTGCTATTACAGTGTGACCCACTTTTACGGCCCCCGGACAGTGGCATGGTGGACTGGCCTGATGATTTTGGAGGAACACACCAACTGAGGTAAAATCTGTTACTTTCCATCTCATGCTGTGTCACAATTTCAGGTGGATCATAACATTGTTTTTCTAGGGTCAGATTTCAGTGTTGTGGTTATTGTACGTATTAATGCAGGTGACTCTCTGCACCTTAATTGATATATTTTATAGTTATATAAACATTTAATATATATATATATATATATATTATATATATATTATATATATATATATATATATATATATATATATATATATATATATATATATATATATATATATATATATATATATATATATATATATATATATATATATATATATATATATATATATATATATATATATATATATATATATATATATATATATATATATATATATAAATATATAAAAAATAAACATTTATATATATATATATATATATATAAATGTTTATATAACTATAAAATATATCAATTAAGGTGCAGAGAGTCACCTGCATTAATAACGTACAATAACCACAACACTGAAAATCTGACCCTGAGAAAAACAATGTTATGATCCACCTGAAATTGTGACACAGCATGAGATGGAAAGTAACAGATTTTACCTCAGTTGGTGTGTTCCTCCAAAATCATCAGGCCAGTCCACCATGCACACTGTCCGGGGGCCGTAAAAGTGGGTCACACTGTAATAGCACTGAGGAAATGCCAGCAATAAAGCAATGAACCAAATGAGAGCAATGAGACCTTTGGTGGAGGTGGAGGAGAGGCGGGGCTTCAGCGGGTGGATGATGGCCATGCACCTGAACACAGACCAGTCTTCATGTATTGCTTTAATCATGTGCACCATGGTTTTCATGTGTGACACAGAGAGTCAATCTAGTGTCATTTATGGTGTTATTATGTGGATTCTCTTTCACACTTTGGAAATGATCCATTTTACTCTTGCCAGCTGCAGTCTCTGGCTTAAACGTATCATGAAAACATCATAATCAATTCTTCAAATTGGAAAATAATGAAAGACTGGAAGCAGTAAGTGGATTTTATACCAGGACTAAGCTCCTGTACAGGGATCCTTTAAGTCTCAAGTCACTGGACTGACATACGTCCTCATAAGCCACTTGAAGTATAGGTTCTAATGAAATTAAGTGAACCCTCATCAGCACGTTAAACATTCAGAACATTCTTCATGGAGATAGACAAGTTTTATGCCATATACTGCAGAAGATTATAGACAAAGGAACAACATTTCCATGGAAACAAGCAAAAGGAGGCCTTCCTCTATATCAAATAAGAGCCAGGTTTGTGAAGCCTGCTCAGAGTAAGTTTTTCAGTGCAATAAAACACAACCAAAAAAACATGTTTTCTAGTCTATTTTCGGCTCAAGTTGGTATAAAGAGATAAGTGTCCTATATGCTCATGAAGTTAAGAATGTGGCACATTTGTGCATTTGTCATATAATGTGTCCCCCAAAATGATGAAGCCCCTGTCTCACATAGAAATGCCAATGTCAGTGTGTTTAAAGACCAAGCTGTTTATGATCCAACAGGTTTACAGTGTGTAAAGAAGAATAGATTAGACCTTTACTCACCTATCCACTGCAATGGCAGTCATAGAGTAAATGGATGAAAACATGGCGGTAATTGGGAAGAAGTTTTGAAACCTGCAATAGCCCAGGCCAAAGTACCAGCCATTGTAGAGCGCATATACAAAGTTAATAAAGGTGTTGAAAGTTGCTATAAAAACATCAGAGAAGGCCAGGTTGACGATGAAGTAGTTGGTCACTGTCCTCATGCGTCTGTGTGCCAAAATGATCCAGATGACAGTGACGTTCCCAGTCACAGAGACCAGGATGATGAGGGAGTAGGCGATAGCCCATAGAGCTACCTGCAGATTGGACAGAGATAAAGGAATGGAAAAGAAAGCATATGGGGATGGGGCAAAATGGGACATGTTAAAATGTCAAATTACACCGTTAATTGCAGCATACCTGCCAGCCAGGTTGATAGAACTTATTTTGACTTCTCCCATTCCCTTCATCTGGCCAGTCTGTGGTTTCCAGTAAGGGGTCTGATGTGACCTCAGTATCTTGTTGAACATATTGAATGAGACTTTCAACATCCATTTTTCTGAGCTTTACCTAATGGAAACAAGCCTCTGATTAGTTTGGTTTGTGTGTACAGCGTCTTGTCCAGTGAATCTTTGCAAGGTCTATAAAGAGGGACTAAATTAACACTGACTATTATGTCGATTTTTTATTTTTTTTTCAAGTAATTGCAACTAAGTACAGTGGGCAGGGATACGGGGCAGGTGAAAACTGACATTTTCTGAGCACTTAAGCACCAAATGCAGAACATCAATGGATTACTCATTACTCATTACTCAGTCATGCATGAATCAAACAAACTAGAACTGGGTTAAGAAATGATGACAGAACCTCATTTACACCTTTACCATGATTAAAAACTATTATAAAACAACTTACTGTACAGAATATTTCTCCTTTAATCAACTCAATAAGGAGGCTTCTCCGTAATTTGAAATGTATAAAAAATGTAATGACTGTAATCAATTTGGAATAAAAACAAAACAAAACACTTTTTATGCATAAATCCTAAAGTGTAGAAATCCATCAACATCTTTAGAGAGTGTAATGTATGTGTAATGTATTTTATAAAGGCGCTCACTCCTCCACTGTCTACACATAAGCTCAAAGCTCTGCTATAGACGGTGGACTGTGGCGTGTGAGTGTGGTGAGTGTGGCGACTGTGGTGAGTGTGGTGAGTGTGGTGAGTGTGGCATGTGAAAGTGCTTGAAAGTGCATGAGAGCGCATGGAACTGCAACTTTCCTCTGGATGAGAGAATCATTCAAATAAATCTAGAGCCGATTCAGCTACAGCCTTGGCTTGGCTGGCATCGGTGCACCAGGCAGGCAGATGATTCAAGTAAAAGCCTGAATAAATAAATAGGCCTACAACTATGTCTGATGTTGCTAAATACTATGTCAACTAATCTTTCATTAACATATATTTGTGGTGCAGTGAGAGCATTGGAAAACTTCTTCAAACTTCAAACAATGTTAAACATTTAGTTTTTAACAGAAAATAGCCATAGTAGAAAGCTGTAAAACTTACAAAGGCAGGTGCAACATGGGACCAACAGGCTTGAATTCTTGCAGAGACAGAAATGGTAGAGCACTCCAAATCCCACCAAAGATTTTTGACATGGATAAGTCTTCATCAAGGCTGCTGAGCATCCACACGTCTGTTTCCATTTAAGGAGTGACAAGACCACCACGTGATTCAAAGAACAAAAACATATTGTATTTACAATTAGATCAGAGTAGGGTATTATTTTCCTTTGTGCTGTTTGTGTACAGTACACATTAGGCTACATGTGTGCGCCCACATGCCAGTGCTTATTGATAGCATGCAATTTAAAGACAACAGTGAGTTTGTTTGACAAAGACTAAGTAATTTAATCAAGAAAAGTCCATCTTCCCATAGCCCAGAGAACAAAATGACCACCTGTCTCTTCTAAGTTTTTGAACCATTTGGAAAGAAAAATATAAAGCAACATTTTATTTCAGGACACAAAATTGAACGTCTGGACAACAAAAGGATGTGTGAGAAATGTACAATCATGCTATTTATTTGATATATTTATTTTATTAAAGACGGTAAGAACTTCATTGATAATCATACTTTATTCTTCTGGCTTCTGCTCAATAATCTTTGTATTCTTCAAATAAAAATCCTACAGCTATTTTATGCTGACATTTTTATTCAGTTTTTTGTTTAACAAATTTCTGTGGCACCACAAAACATAAACATTTACTTCATTGTTTCACATGCCTTTAAGTTACTATGTGTGTAAATGTTATCCAAGTTCCAAAGTTTGCAGGGAGAAAACACATAATGGCACCACCTTACATCCATTTTCAAGCTTTAACTCTCATATCAAAACTACATAACACTTTAAGCAGAATCTTTTAACACAATGATCAACTATTTAAACACAGTATGTCCACCTATGACTCCACACTTTTGTCAAAGTCCAAAGACTAAAGATACAGGAGACTAAAAAGAGCACACACAAATAACCATAAAATATTTTTAGGCAGAGTACAGAAGACACTGTCTGAAACAAAGTTGATATCAGACACTAAATGAGTAAAATATTGAAAGTAATTTTTTTTGTTACTCAGCAATTGTGTAATATTTTATATTATTTTGCAGTCTGCGGTCTCGTACTGCTGTGCCATGGCAATGTCTTGATCAGAAGTGGTCAGTAACAAAATAAATGTATTTAAGTACTGTACTTAAATTATGCCTTACATTTGTATTACATTTTACAAGCTTATCAAGGACCTGCACTGTCATTTTTCATTCACTCTATACTTGGTTTCACTAAACTACTTATGTAACCACAATTGACTGAAGTGAGGCTGCCAATGTGTGCCGTTGGCTCCTCCAACTATCAAGCCCCACATTCATACACAGGCAAGATGGGTAAAGTTTCTTGCCCAAGGGCACAGCAACAGTCTGCCCAGGTTCAAGCTGTTGTCAGTGAGTGTGGTCAGTAAGTGTAGTATCAGAAAGCTTTTTTATTTGTATTGCTGCATATCCCTCTGGCTCTGCAGGCTCCTTGTTGATATTGAGTGTGTTGCTGGTTTTGATGGAGACCTCCTGCCGGTGGCTGCGTGTCATTGTAACTCTGAATGTGCGCATGTGCTGAAACTCCATCTTATCTTCCTCTGACAATTTGACAAACGGACACCAAGCGAAAGCATGACGAAAACCAGCACGAAACCTGGGGATGTACAGGTAGAAAAAAATATATATATATAAGACTGACAACATTTTTTTTAAATCAATGTAAATGAATGTATTTGAGAATTACCTCTGGTTGAGACAACAATAGATGATAGGATTGTACATGGTTGAACTCATGGCCAACCAGAATATGGCAAGATAAACCTGTGGACACGAGAGGACAAAGTGACAACTATTGGTTGTAGTAAAACAGCAGAATTATTAGTAATGAAACTATTCTTTATTCTGCCTTGTGTGTCTGTTTTTTTTTTTTTTTTTCAATTGTTTTGGCACATTTTATGAATCTTTTGATAATTTGATTCAAACCTGTATCTGAGCAGGGGCACAGGTGGGCAAATCATTTGGAACATTTGTCATCATTTCACACAGTTCTTAGACTCTTTCTCAGAACAGTTCATACGGCTCAAACTCAAACATAACAGCAAAAAATTACAATTTGTGAGCATCCAAAATGCCAAGGATTTCACACATTAGTCAAACAGGTAGAAGGGCCTCAATAAAAAGTACACATTGTGTGAATATATAGACATCCTACATACTGTAAACTATAAATCCAGTGTAATGTTGGTGTAAGTGTCTTGTCGGACTTTCCAGGACATTGCATGTTGCAAAACTGTTTTATGTGTTTGCTATTCTGACAGTTTTCTTCTGCATAGATATTTGGATAGAATACCATAAAATCCAATGTGCAAATCTGTAATATGTACATTTATTTCAAATATATATATATATATGTATTTTAACAAATGTTTGACTGGTTACAGACACTCCCCAGTTCATATGTGTAAAGTGCGACCCCTAATGTCAGACTGTACTGAACCAGTGACTCTCTGTGGTCCCTGAGAGCAGGACTAAAGCTTCTGAGCTGCTCTGTCAAATGAATGAAAGAGCACAGAAAAACACATGACCACAGTTTGGGAGTTTTGATGGTAAAATTGGCTTTTAGGAGATGATTGATCAGTTTGAATGAAAAACTGCAGTTTGCTGAGATGATTTTGTTTAGGAAAACAGTAACTCTGTTTAGGATTTTTGAGTGAGCTGCTTTGCAAATGTAAATTTCCATTAGAGAAGTGTGTCAAAGCGATTGAAAAAACTAACTCATTGATAATGCTAACTCTTATATATATGACCCTAATAATTGCTTGGTCGCTTGCCTAATATAGTTTTGAAAGACTTATTTGAGAGAAGTTTTCTATCACTACAGAATAAACACATTGATGAAAACACACCTGCTGGATGTACCACTTCTTATAGATTTCTGAGTTGAATGTCCCAAGTATGAAATAAACATGATAGGGCAGCCAGCAAAAAGCAAAGGTTGTCACTACGACAATCATCATCTTCACAACCTGTGAAAATTATACAAGAAAATGTATTACTGTAGCACTGTAATAAAAAGTAAGTTAAAAGGTGTAGCGCGTGTAGTAAAAAGTGTGTTAAAATGTGTGTGTTACCTTTCGCTTGGATGTTATCTGATTGTGATAATGGTCAGAGGCTTCTCCAGGGATATGCGCCCCCCACAGCGTACAGCCCACCAGACTGTAGGTCACCAACATAACCAACAGGGGGAGTAGGTAGATCAACACTATCACTGTGTACTGGTAACTGGAAATAGTATTGCATAGTATACCAGGTCATTACATTTTATCACATGCACTCAGGAGACAGTTTATTTAGATTACTTTACAATCATGCTTTAGGAAATGTCAATCTGTGAACTATGATGCTCACTTTGTATTGAATTTATATGTTTTATCTCATATTTTTCAGTGGCGCTTATCTGGTCATGGTTGTGCTATTGATGGTTGTATGTTTAAAAATGTACAGTTGTATATTCACTTTGGCTTAGTAAAAGACCCATCTGAACTCAGTCTTATGTTCATTATTTTAGTGTGAGAGACTACAGTACATATGATACTGTGTGTGACTGATGACACTGTTGTGTGGGTAAGGCAGTAATGGGGGTAGGGTGGTTGGGTGGAAGGGCTTTTGGGATTGGTTTTCATGAACTGCGAAGCATCTTTTTTGTACAAAAAGTGCATTATGAATAACGTTTGATTGAGATTAAGATGTGGGACTGGTTGATGGTGTCTAGTTTTACCTCAGTTGGGGTGTTCCCCCATAGCTGTCAGGCCAGTCCACCATGCACACTGTCCGGGGATAGTAAAAGTGGGTCACACTGTAGTAGCACTGAGGAAATGCCAGCAGTACAGCAATGATCCAGATGAGAGCAATAAGACCTTTAGTGGAGGTGGAGGAGAGGCGGGGCTTCAGCGGGTGGATGATGGCCATGTACCTGAGCACAGACACAAGCTTTAATCATGTGCACCAAAGGCCTTACAGTTACACGCTTCAAGAACAAGTGCCATTGTTGTGTTTTCTTATGACAAAAAAGAAATGAAATTATATAACTTACATGGTTTTGTTTCTGTTTAATCAATAATCCAGATGACTGGAGTCAAATATTATATTAGCCTAATATATACAAACTATATCAGTCGGTTCTCACGTTCCTTCACATGGTTTTCATTTGTGACAGACTGTCAATCTAGTATTATTTTTGATGACATTATGTGGATTCTCTGTCACACTTTTTTTTATTTATTGGGAAGTAATCTGTTTTACTTTTTGTGATAATACAATCGCTAATTTTAAATTGGAAAGTAATGAAAGACTGGGAGCAGTAAGCAGATTTTAACCTGGAGTAAGCACCTGCACAAAGATAATTCATTTATCACTAAGTCCCAAGTCACCGGACCGACATATGCATGTCCACGTTAAGCACTTCAATTTAATGCTCCAGTGTCACACTGCACTGCAGTGTATCAACCTCTGCCAATGTGTTAATGCATCTTACTGAAAAATCTGCAATATGTATGGGGGCTCCACAGAGGAAACAGGATTGCAAATGTCAGTAAGTGTAAAGACTATGCTTTTTATGATCCAACAGGTTTACAGTGTGTAAAGAAGAATAGATTAGACCTTTACTCACCTATCCACTGCAATGGCAGTCATAGAGTAAATGGATGAAAACATGGCGGTAATTGGGAAGAAGTTTTGAAACCTGCAATAGCCCAGGCCAAAGTACCAGTCATTGTGAAGAGCATAAACAAAGTTAAAAAGTGTGTTGAAAGTTGCCATAGAAACATCAGAGAAGGCCAGGTTGACGATGAAGTAGTTGGTCACTGTCCTCATGCGTCTGTGTGCCAAAATGATCCAGATGACAGTGACGTTCCCAGTCACAGAGACCAGGATGATGAGGGAGTAGGCGATAGCCCATAGAGCTACCTGCAGATTGCATAAAAGATAAAAAGTTAAAAGAAAGAATGGAAATTGGGCAAAATTAAGATTTTTTTTAATTTTTTTAACCTCCTAGGACCTGCCTGTGGACAACACATTTTGGTTTAGGTCACAAAGCAAATTTTTAGAGGAAGAAGAACAGCAACAAGAACAGCAACAGAAATGTAGAAAAAAAAAATGCAGAAATGTTCAATTTAAAATGTTTTTAAGAGTTTAGAATGTTCAGAATATTTTTTAATTTTAATTTTATTTTTTTTGTAAAGGCAGATATCTTCCTGCTCCTGTCTGCAGCTCACATGAGACACATTGTTCCAAGAGGCACAATTGTTGTTTCTCATTTTGTTTTTACTCAGGACAAATGTTGCTGTTCAGGCACTTAATAAATAGTTTTTGCAAATCATTATTCAAATGTTTTATCAAAATGAATAAAATGTCCACATATGACATTAGCTTTGCATCACTTTTCTCAGAAACTACATAATGTAAAAACATAATTCTTGGTTTTTACTCATCAGGTCCCAATCAGCCCAAATAACAAAGAGAAATGAATAAAGCATGTCATGAAAGAGTCAAGTGCTCAAGTGTCATTTGTGGTGGTGTGGGACATGTCCAAGTAGACTACATTGTTCCATGCATGTACCTGCCAGCCTGGTTGGTGGAATTTATTCCCGTCATCGAGCCAGTCCGTGGTCTCCGATAAGGGGTCTGATGTGACTTCTCGTTGAACATGTTGATTAAGACTCTCAGCGTCCATTTTTCTGAGGTTCACCTGTTGGAAAAACGCCTCTGATGAATATGTGTGTGTGTGTGTAGAGCGTCTTACACAATGAACCATTGAAAGGTTTACAAAAAAGGACTGAATTAAGACCGACTGTGAGGGAGATGCTTTTACGGAGCCAATTTATGACAAGACTCTATACGAATTTCCTTCGGGGTAAAGTGATATTTTATCTTTTCATCCACAGAAATAACCAACTTAATTAAGTCACCAAGGATACTTGTCCATGCCCTTTAAAATTAGGCCATTTGAGATGGTAGCCTATATAAAATATACTAACCTTGATTGAAGTTTAATCCATTTGGAAAAATATTTTTCTGCGTAAATCCATCCATCCAGACACTCCGCGTCTTTTACGCACACAGGCACTGTGAGGCACTCGCTCCTCTACCGTTTCCCCAAACCTTAGGACTGTGTGAGGTGGAGGTTCGAGCTCTGCTGCAGACACTGGAGCGCGTGAGAGCGCGTGCAGCTGCAGTGCCTGCGCTCCTCCGAATGAGCGCGCAAATCAGACTGGAGCTGATTGAGTCACAGCTTTAAAGGCAACGGTGAGTAAGGCAGATATTTCAAATACATAAATACTAAAGACATGCCACCTTTTATGTGAAAAAGTCTTTGATTATAGCCTACGTCTGGTGCAATGGTCCTCACTGCCCATTTGCCTCAAACTTCAAAACGATCGTAAACACATTATGGTCATAATATTGCAGTTATTGACCTTTTAATCCAAACAGTTTGTAAAATGGGGGAGCTCCAGAAAGGGTAACAACCTCCTTGTTAAAACCAGGATCACATGTTGCCCTCAAACGCCTTGGCTGTGTGTAAAAACCCTCGGAGCAGGTGTTTTAAGTTGTTAGACCGTTGTGACTCTGTGGACATCTGTGACCTGAATGTGCTCAGCGTATTTCTCTGTTGACAGTTTGTCAAAAGAAGAAATGTAATAAAGAATTTATTTCAGGACACGGAAAACTGTGTAAAGTAAACCAAGTTTACACAGGTCATGTATAGAAATTTATAATCTAACTGAATAATCTTACTTACATATTCCCATATTCTAAATGATATATAATGTGCGCCCTGATGAGCAGGGTGTTGTGACCATATATGCATCTGTTCTTCCAAAATTACATTTTAAATGACACGGAATACCATTCTTCCTAGTGCTACTACCAATAAATGTCCTTAAATGCATAAATATGAAGCATTGTTACACACTCAATAGAAACTACACAAGTGAAAGAGCACATAACAGTGCGCTCAGTGCGCAGTTCATCCATCACAGCCGCTCTCAGGTGCGCTGCTGTACAACGCGGAAGTGTAAAGTAAACAGAGCAGGGCAGGGCTCCTCTATCCCGCTGAGGCAGGACTCTCCACTGTCCTGCTGCCATCATGTCCGACAAAGACGATATTCGCTACTGCCACAGATGCTCTTATGTGCTCCTCAAGTTCCTCTTGTGTTTTTATTCCATCATCTGGTGGGTAAGTCATTTTACAGTTTCGTTGGGGATCGAGGCGCGCGCGCGTGTGTGTGTGTTGTGTTTAAACCGAGACTGTGTGAGCACAACAAGAAAGACACGACCAAACCGTGTAACATGTGACAGGTTTGTGTTATTCTTCCTTAAGTCATTATTTGCACTTACTGTTTTTCCGCATGTAATGGCGGAGACTGAGGCCACATGGCCACACCTTCTTGGCCACCTTTGCTCTACCTGTTTGACACTACAGTGAGAATGCCTTAGAGATTATATCTACACCTCTGTCTGCAGTTTTGTGTCTATGGTCCATGCTGTGGTTGCACTCAGTGATGAGCATATGGTCACATGCTGTAGTTCTGCATTCTCACATTAAACTGAACATTAAACTGAACATTAAACTGAACATTAAGCTGAACATTAAACTGAACATTAAGCTGAACATTAAACTGAACATTAAACTGAACATTAAGCTGAACATTAAGCTGAACATTAA
The DNA here is from genome assembly GCF_009829125.3 of Periophthalmus magnuspinnatus. Taxonomy (NCBI): domain Eukaryota; kingdom Metazoa; phylum Chordata; class Actinopteri; order Gobiiformes; family Gobiidae; genus Periophthalmus; species Periophthalmus magnuspinnatus. The sequence continues at coordinate 32,228,494 of NC_047128.1, forward strand.
GCTGAACATTAAGATGAACATTAAGATGAACATTAAGATGAACATTAAGATGAACATTAAGATGAACATTGGTGGAGTTCTCTATTTAATTTTCATGCAGACCTATTTAGGATATTTATCAAATGAATATTAGCAGTGTTTTACAAATATTGGCTGGTTCAAGTAAAATACCAACTTAGCAGAAATGATTAAACCAGACAACTTTACTGAAAATCAAGGCTATTAAATGTGACATTTAACTTGGCTAACTAAATCCAAGGTTGATGGAGTCGGCTAATTTTCTCACTCACAATAGAAGTGATTTTCTTTGGCTCAGCTGCTCCTCTTCAGAGAACACCACAGACATGGTTCATATATAAACAGATCGCTATTGGCACCACGCTTAGTTGTTCAAAGAAAATCACAGAATTACAGTTTTCAAGAAGCATTTTAGATGTTTATTTTTCACAGACATTATGGCTTATAGTTGTCATTTATGTAAAAGTGGTAAAACGGTGAATCATTTAATTTATCAGGCTACTCTTTATTCTTATTCAAATATTTATAATTAAGACTCTTTATGAAGCCCAGAGATCCAACTGAGCTGTGGGAGTATATCACCTCCACAACATGAAGTGTTAAAACAGCTGTGAATTTATCATGTTGTTAGTATTGGAAATGCTATTCTGTGTTAGTTGGATAATTAAGTTTAATTAGTCTTGGGGTAGTCTTTGGTTTGTTTATAGGTTCATACTAAGTTTGTGTTGTTTTTGCTTTACAACTTTATAATCTTGTCAAAAGTGAACTAAAAGTGAAATATACCTCATATATACCTCATTTTACAGGAAGCTGGTGAGCTGCTGTGACAAGGATTTCCTGTTTATACTTTAAAAGATTGTTCCCGGTCATTTCTAACATTATGTGCTACAGAATAAGAAAAAGTGACTATTTAATTTGTGTGTCAGAAGGAGGAGTATGTCTTTTGAAGAGATGAGAGGTGTGCAGTAGACCGTTCTCAGTTTATAATGCGCTGATAATGGTTTTCCGTTACAGAGGAGCCACCCACCTATGATACTGGTGAACCTACTTTGCCTTTATTCAAACTGCTTTAACACCTCTGTCTTTCTGCACTTGCAATGAACGGTCTGCTTTCTCCAAGGTTTTGATATTTGATTATAATATTTAAGTACATTGTTTTTTTTGTAATACTTTTGCATTTAGTGTAGTTCTTTTATTTTTAGTTAGATGAGCTTTTGATGATGACACTTGGCAACTAAGCTGCTACAAGCCAAATGTTCGATGCCACCACATTCACAGCTGTGAAGCATTTACTGTCAAGAGAAATTTAAACTTCTCTAGAAACTGAAGCTACAGTATCAAAACAGCTCACACACCTGTCTTCACTTGTGCATCATTGTCCAGCGATGTACCACTGCTCCTTAATTGGAGGACTTTTGAAATCAGTTGACCACTGCAGGTCGAGAATGCTCACAAGAGCTGTGATTTTATAGTTCTTTTATAACCTTGGCAATTTGTTTTGTTTTTATATTCAATATGCTCAATTTCACTTTTATCAACCAATTGTTGCCTGTGTGGAACAATGAGGCTATATCATAAAAGTATAGTAGTCATATCTGAATTTCAAATTATTTATAAAAAAAAAAAAAGAAGAACGAACTGGACAATAACACTGTGCCGGTGCATGTGGTCAGGTTCCTTGCAGGTCACACAGACCATGTTGATATAAGCAGTTTCAAATTATCTGAGATTCAGGTACTTCTCACTTATCTTTAACTAGCCTGGAATTGAATCAGTCAATTTGTGGGTCACCCCTTCTGGGCCTCTCTGTTACTCCTCCAGTGTGTCTCTGTAGTGATCTACACTGTCATATTCCAGGGTCATGGGTCACTCTGAGGTCATTCGCCCGATCATCTGTTGAGTGTCTTCTCAGCTGCATGATTAAAAGTCTAGACTTTAATCTATAAATCAACCTCTAAAATTTCATTCAACTTTTTTAGACACTCGTGGATTTTTTAGGTTAATCTCCTCATAAAAGAACAGCATGTAATTAAATAAATGTTAAAACATCTCATACTTTAATATATTAATCTAAAATCTTATAGATGGCCAAATTATAACAAAAAAGTAATGGTATTTTATTATTTCATTTGAAAGATAAATACTCTAAACTATGTGTTTAATTAGGGTTAGCCACTTGCTTGTCGCAGTATTCAGGGAAAAGGAAATGCAAACCAAAACTTGAATTTACATTTTTTTTTTTTTGCATATTACTTTAGCTGTTTAAAAGTACTTAACCTGTTCTTACAATAGCGATCAGGGACATGTAAGGAAGCACACCATGGTGGTCTATAAACAGTTTTCACTCTTGGTGACAACTTGTAGAAAAGGAATGTAAAAATGAAAAACGTGAGGTGACGAGGGAAGGGCACAGTTAAGAGTCTATTAAAGACTGAAATGTTTGCGTTACTGTCCTACCACCTAAACCCAGTGCTAGGAGAAAAAACAGACTACCTAAACAAGTTAAGGTGGGCTACAAGAGAATATTGAAAATAGTTTTGAAAGCAGGCAAAGTTAGAGATAAATGTCAAAAAGCTGCAAAATGAGTTGACCGATGAACTCAACGATCCAAACAAGGCTGTAAGGAGATATTTCACCTCTTTTCTGTTTAATTTTACAGTTAATTTTCTTTTTTGCAATACCTCAGCTGCAATTGAGACATTTATGAACTGTTTTAAACCAGTTTTAATTATTGGGACAATCTAAACAAATATCAAGATATTCATTTTTGTCATTATTGTCTATCACTATTGCACATATAGTTGAAATTCCTTGCTTTTTCCTCTTTAAGCCCTTTATGCCGCTGGAATGTCATCAGTACAATGACATGATGATGATTAATACAGGGCTTTATAGTTTGCAGGTCCATTTGATTTGTGGGAAGTCATGGTATTATACTTAATAAAAGATAAACACTTCTTATTCATGATGTTTTCTGTTAGACCATTATTTTGATAATAATCACAGTATATCTTTAATTGCAATTATTTAGACTATGAAGATTATGACATCAAATTTCAGTATTTTTCTATGTCTAATATCAATACTTTAAAATGTTTGCAGGTACCAATAATCCACCAATTCCAGAGGAGATAATGAGTGTCTATTTCCTAACTAACAGTATCAAGCAGAGTATAAGTATAAGTATAGTATAAGCTCATGCACTCGAGAATAAGATGCAGAACTTTTCTTTGCAAGCACAATAGGTACAGGAATTTGTTTATATCTGTATCAGTGAAACTTATAAATAATGAACTGGAGATCAAAAGAAGAGATGATTTGTGTATTTACGAGCTTTTTGTGTGAGTCACTGTGCGCTATCGTCTGGCGTTTTATCATTGTGAGATGCATGTGGGTGATGTTTCGAGCAGCTCCCTCTGTTCCAAAGAAATTTCTTTTTGGGAGACCAATAAAATGAACTAACTGTGTTCTGTAGCTTTTATTTGTCCTCCAAGTAACGCCGAAAAGCTTAACATTAAAAAATGTTCTTGTTATATCAATTCATAGACTCCACCAACCAGAATATTACCGTAGTTACTGCTAGTATCAGTGCATTTTAACTATATATTCCTTTAATAACAAAACACTTACAAGGCTCAGTGTGAGAAAAGACCAGTTAGGCTCTATTAAGACTGGTGGAGTAATTAATGAACACTCTGTATTTGTCTACCCCTGTGTCCTGAAGCTCGAGTTTATTAGAACTTCTAAATAAAGATGTCATTTACCAAAATCAAACATGAAAAGATCTCCTGTGGTCTATTTCAACCTGGCACAATTACAAAATCTAATTGGACTGTAATAAGTCACAAAATTCATACTAAAAAGAAGAGGCAAGAGCAATGTATTTATATAAATAGCCTTTATTTGTGTTTTCGCCTATCAAAGCAAAAAGCAAATTTCATGCAAATATGGGGATCACTTCTTACTTGCTTATAAAAATGTGCCTTCCTTTTGCCTGCAGCTTATAGGTGGCTGTATCCTGGCTATAGGCATATACGCAGAGGTGGAGAGGCAGCGTTACAAGACACTAGAGGGAGTGTTTTTGGCCCCAGCTATTATCCTAATCCTGCTGGGCATCATCATGTTCGTAGTCTCGCTGATTGGCGTTTTAGGTTCACTGAGGGACAATTTAACTCTGCTAAAGGTGGTAAGTACAGTTTGTAGTAAGTTTTAATGACAAGACAAATTCAGTGACGACATGTGAGATTATGATGACATTATGATATATTTCAGTTTATGTACACGTTGGCGGTGTGCCTGATCCTGCAGCTGCTCGGAGGGATATTGGCACTAGTTTTCCGAAACCAGGTGAGTCCTTGTCAATCAGAGCCTGAGCATATCTTTCACCTTGAGATTTCTTTGGAGAAATGTTATTATTGGCTGCCGTAATTAAAATGATTATGGATGAGAACTTGGCGAATGGACCAGTAATTACATTAATTCATCTAAGTCTATTATAAGGTATAGGATTATCAAGATGTCTGTGAATGTTGCTGAAACTATTCAGAAATAATGCCGTCTTTTCAACTGCTGTTAATCTGGTTTAATTTAAGATCCCCATCTTCATTTATTCTATTTTCTTCTTCTGTTTTCCATCTGATAAAAGGGACTATCAAGCTCCTGTGCATCTAAAACGCAAAGCTATAACCTGCAAATTTCCAATCAAATGAACTAATCTGCTGAGAATCAGGTTTGTGTGACTAAAACTGGCCAAGGTGTTGATCATCATGCTTTAGAGTTCCAGTATCAGTGGCATTAAATGGTCCTCAATATTACTGTATTGCAAGTGAGTGTAATGCTAATCTAATGCAATCAACGTGACACTTTATTATTTGACCTTGAAACTTGTGTGACAGGACGGATGATGCAATTATAGGATGTAGAATGTGCATCTACTGTTTATACATAGAAGAACAAGAAAATGCTTCCTCTCAACCCACTATTGTATATTTGATGTTACTCAGCTGTAGAAGTACAAAAATATTCACTGCATGGGTCTACAATGTGACGGCCTCATAGCATAATAAATCATTTTTTGGCCAAATAGATTTTTGGTCTTCTGTTCTCCAGAGCCTGCTGCATCTGTAGCTGTCATTGATGTCCTCGGGGAATCAGAAAATGTTTACAGCCAAACAATCAAACTGCCCATATTGGTTGTTTGTGTGTCATATAAACACATTGTAGTCACTGTAAAAAATGTCTCTGCTGTCTCAAAGTCAAGTAACTGCTTATATCTTCAATCTGTCAGGTAAAGTTACGTCAGAGCTGTGATAAATTTCAGAGTTGTCCAGAAATCTGGTTTCCACTGAGAAACAATAGGAGATTTAACACTTGAGTTCTTGGTCATGGCCAATTCAGCACAGAATATACAATGTATAGTTCTAACTATACATAAATATATTAAATATTCAACCATTAAATTAAAAACAAATTTCACTTTCCTGAAAAACAACTTGGGCAATTATGCTATGAGGATAATCATATGCATCCTTGAATCTTGGTCACTCGGCTCCCATATCATCTTTGTCACAAGAGAAAATCAGTGATTCTTCCTGCTTTATATTCTTGATTTTTGCATACTGCGTAAATTGACGACATATTTGAAATTCAAATTTTCACATATGTTTAATTTATATTATAATACCGGTACTTTAACATAGTGTTCAGCATCAACAATATGACAGCGTCTTAAAAGTGTGCCTTTATCTTGGTGCACTACAGAGACTTATGAGAAAAAATATAAAAAGAGAATAGGAGATGTGTATGTTGAATATCATGTAGAACTGTACAATTTCAATACCTTCAAATACCTTCTCTGCAACATAGTAATGGTCTTAGATACTGCAACATAGGGTGGAGATGCTATTGCTTTGCCTGGCATGTTTCACAGTATGACATTAAATTTATCTAAACTGCAACTATTAAATTCCAGGTGTTTTTATTGCAAAAATACCTTAAAACAGACAGAAAGACAGAACAAACAGATTCTTCTTGGGAGAGGGCTTGCCTCTCTACAGAGCCGACCTGTAATTTGGCTTGGTGGTGTAATAGTAAGATTAATGTCAGTGGCACAAAGCATCTTCAATACACAGCAGAGAAACAAGCAGGGAAGTAACAATGAGCACCAATAAAACAGCAAATTGAATCAAATGGTGCATCAAACATGTATGTGTAGTTAAGGGAAAACGAGGTACTGCAGCAGATTGTGACTGACAGCTGTGCCATGTTATAAACTCATCTTTAAATCTTTCAGTTGAGTGGATCAGTCACCTTGACTAATTAGGTGGTTTCTTACACTTGGTGTGTGTTTCACATAAACAGTAGATCAGCTGTTTCATCAGGATTTAATGAAATGGTACCTGACCTTCCCCCATGCATTAACATACTAATTGTTTCTCTTCATTTTCTTCACGCAGGCGATGAATTTGGTGAATAGAAGCATCAGGAGAGGCATTAAAAACTACTATGACGACTTGGACTTCAAAAACATAATGGATTTTGTTCAGAAACAGGTATGACATGTGATGTAGCTGGTAAAGAATATATACCTCCATCAGCGTCTAGTACAAACACTGCTTTTATTGTACACAAAGAATGGAAGTTATGAGCAACACAATGAACTGAGCCACAGTCAAGTTATAACCACAGCTAATCATCATTAAAAGCACATACAATTATGTCATTTAGATGATCACAGACTCACCAACATTAAAATCCTTTTTAGTTGTTATAGATTTTTTTCCCTGTTTGATGATGTTTGAGTGATTTGTTGGCTCAGAGATGCCATCTATGAGACTGGAGACTTGGATTAGAGCTGACAGGCAAGCACAGTCAATTTTCAGCATAAATCTATAAAACTCTATATGGGATTTTGTACCTGTTTCTTTAGTTGTAAAAAGTACATGCTCAGTTTTAAGTAACAGGGCCTGACAGAACACTGGTCTCAAACTTGAGCAGTATAATTAAAATACATGATGCGAATGTCCTAATGAATTATCAGCTTGTAGACATCCTATTGATAAAAAAGGAGATGCTGCATTGACTTGTGGCTTACAGCCCACACAGAGAACAAGCCAATTAGCGACCTGGTTAGTCACTCGTTCACCCTGTCTGAGATGCCAATGTCCAGACATCAGTCAGTGGGTGTGTCCATCTGCGTCTGCATCCAACAATGCATTGTCAGGTTAAAACGTTGCTCTTCAGTTTTGTGCAAGAGTAAAGACAGTTGGACTGACATAGAATTCATTATAGTCATTAATTATGGCCTTGGCACAGCTGCCTCGTCTAATACATTTTGGTGCATGTTTTAATGGAGGCTAGATAATCATTATTGCTATCAAGTTAATGGGATTTTTTTAAAATTATTGTTATTATTATATCAAGACACATTTCATGCAGTTATTTAAATTGAATGCATTGAATTAATTAATTTAAATTGATAGTTACATATTGATATTTTTACAAATTTAGCTTTTGTGTATTGTGTATTTTCCATTATGAAATTCCCACCATGAGATATGAGAACCAACAGGCTCTGACTAACATGAATATATTTGTGCAATATACACTTGTGGCAAAGTGGGTGACGTGTTTTTCCAAAAGACTGACTTGCCAATTGAAATTGGAGGAGAATGGCTTAAACTTAAAATAAAAATTAAAAAAATTTGCATTTGGAAGTCTTGTTTGCTGTTAAACAAATTAATCTGTCTACAGACCCTTGGATCTGCCGGCGTTTGGTGGTGGATGTAGCTTTATCTCAGTGCATTTCCTATTTGGGTTTTCACTGTTGAAGCAGTAATGATTGGTTGGCACCCTGGTGTGGTGTTGGCATATTGATGACACGCCTGTCAAAGAGCAGTCTCATAAACATTCATATATTCATCCATCAGCCCTAAATTCATTTTACTTTTATATTAACAATCATCAGTACTAGTGATTCTGCAGTCTTTCTGACCAGCACTGCATGTAAAAAAAATTTAAAAAAAATTATTTATATATATATACACACCTCAGAATCTCCAGAATCGACTCACTGAGCTGCAGAGGCTGCACTAGCACTGATTCATGATTGACTTGGTAGTGAGAGGCCAGAGAGAGGCATTTTAGGCTTAAACCAACTGGATTTCAGCATTGAAACTGATAACCCAAATGAGAGACTCAGGTTAGACTAATTCTGATTTCTCGTTGGATAATTATCTTGAGAGCCAAAAAAGACAAATTATAACTTTAACAACTTCGCCATCATGTCCCATGTTTTTGTAACACTAAATTCATTATATAAAATAGATTGTACAGCATTGCTTGTGTGTCCAGTTGTGTATGAATAATCAACAGGGAAGTGATTTCCATGACCTATTCCCAACAACACATTCAAAACGGTCACAATTATTCAGCTTGTCTCAGAAATTATGGCGTATCTTGGCAGCAAATGTGTTTGGCTTTCATCCAGTTGAGTCTCTGAAATGATCTGGCATAATGATTTTCTTTCATCTACACATAATCCCTGTTATGTCTCCTCTGCTCTCTGCACTCACTGCTTCTCAGTTTAAGTGTTGCGGAGGTCAAGAGTACACAGACTGGGCGGTCAACATGTACCACAATTGCTCTGCTCCAGGTCCTTTAGCCTGTGGAGTCCCCTACACCTGTTGCATCACCACCAAGGTTTGTATTTTTGCATCTAATAACATTGTTTCTTCATGAATGAAAATGAGTATCTAGTACTGCATGAACACAAAGTTCAAAAGGACACAGTGTAAAAATAATATGGTTTTATTATAATGGTTCGTGCTACTGTTCACCAGCTTAGGCACAGCAAAGGCAATTTTCACCCACACAATCACAACATAGTGTTTTCATATAATTATAATGGCCCTTCAGGTTCCTATCTGTGGGTTTCACAATGATGAAAAATTATGATCATTGCCATAGCAAATTTAAAACAAAACATGTACTATTTTGAATGTTGAAAAGCCTTAAAAATGCCCCATATAACAAGAAGCTAAAACACATTATAGTGAAGAGGGGTATAACTATTACAACCATACACAGCTAGGGAAATATTTGGGGAAGTCATAGCTATTGATATAATTGTATGCAGTTTATTTTGCACACATTTTGTACAGTCTATTACTGCATCATGTGGGACTGTCAATTTGGATAATTCATATTTTTACACCATACTCAGTGTTGTGCTCTCAAATGTGGATGAGACTTTCATCTTAAACATATATCAGGTCATGCACCTGGACTGGCACAGGGAGGAGGACAGACTGATCTGAATGACCATCTGACTGTCAGCTGTTGCCTTGGAAACTGATCTGGACTGTTAAAATATGCTTAAATGTCATCATATTTTTATATCTAGATTAAAGAAGAAATATTGTGTTTTTTGTTTGTTTTGTTTTAATCTAAGACTGTTGACTTCCATTTGAAAATTGAGGCGAGTTTGTAAATGAGAAGTGAAAAAAATAGTTAAATGTTCTTAAAAGCTCTTTAATGATTATTTAAACTTGTGTAATATCTTTACCATTTTTCTTCATGTTACTTCCTAAGGCTGGTTATCACACTTGCTTGTTGCAGATGGCAAGCAGGGGCCATATTTAAAATAGCATGTGAATCTCCATGTATTTGAATATGGAAATGCTGGATTAGCAAATGCTGTCATTACACCAATATTTTATTCACAGCCAAATCAAACTCATTTGGACAGTCAACACATGCCACACTGTCACTGTCATTCTTACAGTCACTTTAACTGCTCATACATAGACCGTTTAGTAACTACGGGTTAGGGTCTTCTGTATCAGATAAAACTATATACAGAATAAGCTTTACATTTTTCAGAGGAACACAACAAAATTCAAAGTTAATGCAGAGGTTAATTTGAATATACAATTGTATACATGTATGAAAACATAAGCAACTAAACAGCTGCTTCTCTTGTTTCTCATTTGTGTTTCCTTGTCTCTCTTGCAGCCTAATGAAGTGGCCAATACTCTGTGCGGTTACAGAGTGCTCGAGAAAGAGGTTGGTCATCTCTGATGTGTAGTGGTCGGCATGCCCCAATGGAGCTACATGTGCAACTTGTTGTTTTTATTAAGGGATTTCAAAAAACATATGAAAAGGCCAATATTTCAGTTTTAGCGTTCTATTTTCTACTTCATATCAATTTGCTGTTCATATCAGAGGATTGCATTTCACCTTTAGTGGCTCAGTGGTTGGAGCACTCATCTACCAACCCAAAGGTTGAAGAATCGATTCCCGCTCCGGGACATATTGTCATATTGTCTTGTATGATGTGATGTGCATGAGGGACTGGTGGTGATCAGAACGGCTGATGTGATGTTGCAGATTAGCAGGTTGCTTCCTTCAGTCTACCCCAGGGCAGTTGTGGCTAGTAGTAGTTTACTATCACTAGGTGTAGAGTGAATAAATAATGCAATGTAAAGTGTCATTTGAATTAAAAAAAGACTGCACTAAATGCATTGTTTTATATTACGGAAATAAAGCTTAAGCGTGTTATATGTGATTTATTTTTCTTAGCGTTTGGATTTAATCGATGTCATTCACATCAGAGGGTGTACTGACGCCTTCTTCATCTGGCTAATGGACAACTACAAGTATATGGCAGTTCTGCTGCTGGGGATCCTGCTGCCTCAGGTAACAACATACTGATCATTACAATACAATTACAAACAACATTTGAATCTGTAGTGTCCTTCCCTGATTGTCCTATTTACTTACCATATCACAAAGAAAGCTCTACCACAACTCGCCTGCCTCTCTCTTGTGGGTTTGAGACCAGCTTCTGACAATTTTTTGAAAAACAATTAAAAATGACAATAAACCAACCAAATTAGTTTATGTAATTATCTTCATGGTGCAGTGATGAGTTAACAAAGCCTCAAACAACAACAAACCCCATCTGATTCTGATCTTATGGTCTGTTGTCCGTCATAATTCTGTGCTAATTTCTTAATCTTTTATGTTGCTAATCATTTTACTGACTTCTTAGCGTTGAGAAAATTGCAGCTAACTGAAAATTCTAAACCTGTCAGAAGTCTTCTCCATCTTCTTAGTCTTAACCTCCTCAAGCTAATCACTGCTTTGCTCTTGGCAGTTCTTTGGTGTGATTGTGAGCTGGCTGTACATCACGCGAGTGGAAGATGCTATAACGGAATACGGCCATTACATGGACGGACTCCTGGACTCTGCAGAGAGGGAGACCAAGAGTCACCGGCGTGTCACAAAGTGGTTTAAGTGCATGCCAGATATCGACTAAAGGGACATCTAATAGACAGAAGCTCCTCAAACTCTCAACTAACAACAAACCAAACTGCAAAAATACTGAACCGTGCCTTTATCGGTATGAGGGATAAATAAACTGTTCAGGCATGGCATACTACAACAACGCACAACTTTACTTTGGATTTTTACATTAAGATTTTGTATTAAGTAGTTTTATGTCAAGTAAACTCAGGCTTTTATCAGTGATCAAACCTCATTGTTTTTAATTGTTTGTTATACCATCATTTCAGTTATTACTCGTATCTACCTAACAGTCCATCTACTATCCATCTATAGTGCTTTCATTTGTCAGTTGTTGTTTTGGTTTTATATTTTTCACTATTACTCGATTCATTTTAGTGTCCTAATACTGCAGTTTAGATAATGACCCTGGTTTGTGGAGCAGGCATAATGCATGTTTAATTCAATTTTTCAACGAATTTGCATCAGTGTACTCTTTTTAATTACTGCTTTCCCTATAAAATGTGTAGCAGTTTTATTTTTTTGAGGCTAACTGTAGCTGAACAATAATGTGAAGTGTGTTGCGGCACCCGTCTCATGATGAATAGAGCAGAGTAAAAGGAGACCACGATCAATCTGCCCTTTATATCACTACTTTCTGTCTGGCCTTGAAGCTTAATCTGATTTCAACAAAGGCAGATAGTTTGAGGTTTGATGTTTCTTCAATGGCATTTTTCAGTCCATTTACTATAAAGGGTAAGATGATGATGTTTAGTGGTACACTTTCAGCCACAACTGCATCAGGGCATAACCAGTGTTAGGAAGAATACTTGAAAATGTATTTTGTTAGAGAATAGGCTTGATCAATGAATCAGTAATATTAAGAAGGAAATATTGCACATGTACACACCCCAAGAGCTGTATTTTCTACTTTTCTCACAAATACAGTTAATTTTAGACAAGTTACTGTATTTTGAAAACTACAGTTACTCTTAACACATTTTAAGAATACTAATTTACTAATTATCGGTTCATGTTACTTCCTAAGGCTGGTTATCATATTTAATTTTAGATATAAATTAATTTTGTTGTTTGTTTGTTTTTTTAAAGTTGAATTTTAAATTGAAGTGTGTTTTGTTTGTTTTCTGGGTATATATAACTTTGATTAGTAAGATTTTCAGAATCACAGGTGATGTGGGGAAACTACTACTTGAGTGTGATTGGTGAAGAGTGAGTGAACAATAAACATGTTTTGTTATGTTCTGCTTTTTGCCTTTGGTGTAGTGGAAGGTGTACTCAGTGAAATGGAACGTTAAATAATTGATCTCCAATACCACTCTGTGTACCATGTGAGAAGTCAACTTAAGACTTGAATACCCTGATACTAGTACACTATAATGCCTGTCCAGTTTTATTATGTAGTAAAATGCTTTCATTACTTATTTCAGTCAATCTGCCATGAGACCATAACCTTTTCTTTGATTAATGGTGTACAGAAACACACAATATAAATGATTAGCTCTTCCCACTGCTATAGGAATAAACATGTTGAAGTGGGTTTCAAGGTACATTCACACTTTTACGCATTTGCACATTTACCATATTTATATATATATATATATACACATATACACACACACATAGATTTATATTAGATAAAGATATAGCTATACACATAGATATAGATATATAGATAGATATAGCCTTGGTGGGTTAATATACTGGAGCTGTAAAGAACAGCTATGACTCTGGATGTGAGAGGCTAGACTAGGCCTGGCTGTATTTTCATTTTTGAGAATTTTATAATACAAGAGAGTGCAAATAAATGATTGAGTTAGAAAGGGAGGAACAGGATGTGACCTTGGTACAAGTGTGGGAATGCAACATTCTTCAATGTGGATCTTCATTGTACACTGTAGATATACATTTTAAAAATATCAATACATCCTCCTATTCAATGAATACAGGAGGAATTAGATTGTATTTTATTTATTGCATTTGTTATTAGAGATGGGTAGTACTCAATTACATTGTTTACTTAGTATTAGTATTTTTTTTTTTTTTTTTCTAAAATAGTACACAGAATATTTTTCACCTGTCCTGGAACCACCACCTTAACATGGGAGGAGGAGTTTGAGCAGCCCGACCAGGCACAGTCCGAAGGAGCAATATGGAACAGCAACGTGGAGCCAACGTGGACATCCAGACATGGAAACTGGCTCTAGGGACATGGAATGTCACCTCGGAGCTTGGAACCTGAGCTTGCGTGGGAGGTTGAGCATTACTGACCAGATATAGTTGGCCTAACCTCAATTTTTTCCATAACAAACACCATGTTCAAGCACAAGAGTATCTGTCAGTAATGTGGCACCAGGACACACTAAGCCAGACGTTGATGATTGACTTTGTTGCCGCGTTATTTGACCTCTGATCGTGTGTCCAAGATGATCAGAGGTTTTCAACTTGCACCTTCCAGGGAAGGATGGACATCGAAAGTAAAGGATGTCATCTGGCTGAAGAATGTGTCCTATGGAGCCTTGTTAGCTTGTGGAGACTCCTAAGGCAGCTTATGGGTACCTGCGACCCAAACAGTCACAGAAGCAAAAACTTGTGGTTGGGAGGAGTTTGGGGAGGCCACGAAGGAGGACTATCAGTCAGCCTCAAACAAATTCTGACAAACCATCTGATGCTTCAGGAGGGGGAAGCAGTGCTTCACTAACACTGTTTACAGTACGGGTGGAGAGCTGTTGACCTCGACTTGGATGTTGTTGGAAGGTGGAAGGAATACTTTGACGATCTCCTCAATCCCACCGTCAATCCCATCTTCCTAGAAGAAAGCAGAGACTGAGGACTTGGAGACAGAATCATCCAGCTGAAGTCACTGAGGTGGTTGGCAAGTTTCTTGATGGCAAGGCTCCAGGGGTGGATGAGATCCATCCTGTATATCTAGATGTTGTCGGGCTGTCTTGGCTGACAATCTGACCAATAGTCGAACCTTCTATTCAGGAGGTGCAGTGTGGTTTTCATCCCGGTCGTGGACCAGCTCTATACTCTCCATCAGGTGCTCGGGGGTTCATGAGAGTTTGCCCAACCAGTCCACATGTGCTTTGTGGATTTGGAGAAGGCATTTGACCGTGTCCCTCATGGTGTCCTTTTGGGGGGTTCTCTGGGAGTATGGGGTCCTGGTCATTTGCTTAGTGCTGTCCGGAGCTGTATAACCAGAGCAGGAGCTGTGTTCGAATTGCCAGCAGTAATCAAACCTGTTCCCAGTGCACAGTGGACTCTGCAAGGGCTCCCTTAGAGATAGGGTGAGGAGCTCAGTCAGACGGGAGGAGTCTAGCCGCAGCTCTTTCAGGTAAGGTAGCTCCAGCATCTGTTCTGGAAGCCTCCTGGACACCTCCCTGGGGAGTTGTTCTGGCCATGTGCCGCTGGGAGGAGGCCAGGGAGAAGACCCAGGACACGCTGGAGTGACTATGTCTCTTGAGTGGCCTGGGAACGCTTTGGGATCTCACCGGAGGAGCTGTAGGAAGTGTCTGGGGTGAGAGGAAATCTGGGAGTCCCTTGATAGACTGTTGCCCCCTTGACACGGCCCAAGAAAAGTGGAAAAAAAGGATGGGTGGAGAATAGTTTTCAAACTTCTTACCTATAATAGCACTTGAGTATTACTCTTTCTAGTTTAAAAACTAGTTTTCTTTATTTTGACAAGGTTAAATGATTTGAACATTCATGGTTCTCTTTCTCGTTTTTCTTACTATTTGGAAATATCAGATTTTAAAGTAGTTAATGTTTTATTTTTTTCCAACTATATTAATAAATGATAAATCAGGTGTTACGTCCAGACAGCTACTCGCTTACTTGAGTTTTTTATTTTCTTAGATTCAAAGATTTATTGTCATTGTCACAAGTAACAACAGTTTTAAATATAGAGCATTAAACAATAGTGTCTGCAGTGCAAATATTAGCACAGATACTGTATAGTGTCGATATAGCAGTATAAGGTATAGATGAGTGCAGATTACTTGAGTAATCTTTGGACCAGTACTTTTTACTTCTATAGTATTTAAGTAAATTAAGTAAATTGCTTACTCTACCCACTTTTGTATGTCATTATATTAGACACTAGTCTGCTATTTATGTAGTGGCACTGTCCAACAAGAAAGATTATATAGTTAAGGAATATGCACAGGTTTAAATATGTTTCAAAATATTTGTCAAAGTGAAAGTGTTTTGTCCTTGCTAACACAGAGCTTTTCAAATAGCAGCTAAGTAAATGTTGAAAGGAAATAGCAGCATTCATGTTGGAGAGGCTTTTAAGCATTGTAAAAAGCTACAGATGGAGGCAACAATGGATCATATAACAAATACAGTCTAGTGCCAACTAATGCATGTGCACCTATGGTCACCATGGCAATATACCACAAACATTGGACTTAATTAGGCTAAACATAGTATCTTTATCCGTAATCAGTAATGAGGTAATGCTGAAGCTAAGACTTACAGAGAAAAGCCCTGACAATTACCTGATTAATTATTATTTCCCATCCTGCTTGAACACCGACAGTGCCCAGTAATGTAGGTGGAAGGTGTAGTCATTTATTAGTCTGGTGGCTGACATTTAGCATGGCACATAATAAATTAACCTTGTTAGCTTAGCAGCCAAAAGCACTGATTTAGGAGGGCCCCAGAAGCTGCTCAAATGAACTTAAAGCAACTGTATGTAATATTGTGTTTAAATCACATAAACATGAGCTCACTGTGTCAGATATAGACATGTTCAAATTACTTTTACTGATAATAACTGTTATGCTGATTTATTCTTAATAACAAACACACTGGTCATGAAGGCCATTTGGTGTTTTGGATATTCAATCAGAATACTGAATGAGTCTTACATGAGTCTCTCATTTTGGATTTCAATGCTGAAATCCACTTACTTAAAGCCTAAAAGAATTTTCCCTGCACTGAATCCTCACTACCTTTACACCAGAAGCTGCACCTAATAATTAATCAGTGCTAGTGGAGGCTCTGCTGCAGTATGTGCTGTCCACAGACTGAGAGGGAGAATTTGCATATGTTCTCTGTTTTACAGGTTAAGCTCCGGGCAACTCAGATTGAGTTGTGATTGTAAAATATTTTTTTAAAACTTTAAGGCTACAGACAGTTCCTTTAAGATACTAGGAGTTGATAGAAATCAAGAGTAACATTTTTCATAACATTTAATATAATCAGATCAATATTATTAGTAAATGCCCAGAGGTAACTGATGATGTAATACACTGCTATAGAAAAATGTATTGAACTGGTATTTATGGTTTGTTTTGGTGCAACCTGTATTAAAGTAAACAAAAGGGATAAACTCATTATTTGTGTGAATTCCAATCTCAGGTTTTTATCATAAACAAAATAATCAGCAAATTGAGCCTGCAGACTGAAGAGGGAGCATTACAAGAGCAGCTATTGTGAAGATTCTTTGGCCTAGTTTTTTAACCACCACAATTTGTCTTCGACACAATTAAGACATAGTTCCCAAATAATTTTACTTTTCATTCTAGTGGCTGTGCTTATATGCACATCATTATCTGATTCCTGGAGTTATTGAAATGTTATGTAAACAGATACATTTACCCTCCCTTCACATGCTGCTGACCAACTGGCGACGACTGGACTCTAGATGTCCTCTGTGCCCTGATCCTGCTCTGTAGACCCTCCCTTCCCTTGCCTGGCTGGATGACCAGGTGCCTGGCTGTTGTGGCTCCCGTCCTGCTGTCCTGTGATGGGCCTGTCTCTGTCTCCTAGTTGAGTGGCTCTTGCCCTACAGACTTGAACTCTATCTGTAAATGGATGTGCATTAGTCCTGGACACATCTGCAGTCTGTCCGTCCATGGGAATGGATCTCTCCTTCACTGTGGTGCTCCTCGAGGTTTCTCTTTTTCCCGCAGTTTTTTTTTTTTTTTTTTTAGATTTTCCTTGCCGAGAAGGAGGGTCTAAGGACAGGGGATGTTCTGGGACAGTTCTCCATCTTACTTGTTTTCTGCTGATTAATTTGCTTGTCTGTTTCTCCTTCATTGTTGATTCTCTAACTTTTTGTTAAATTAATTCTCACGTTCAGTCCTCATCAAGACTTTCTACTGTTGTGATTTTGGGCTTAAATAAATAAATTTAATTGAATACATACAGTGTGAGTAATCTGATGTCTTTCTGTTTGTTCACACCTGTTTTGGGTTTTGCTAAGTAGAATTATGCAAAAGGAAAAACGAATTAGGTAAAACACACACCAAATCTAATCAATGGGTTATCGGATTATTCTAGTTATCTGATTTAATAGAGGTTAGGAGGAGTTGATGCGGAGTTTTGAAATTTGCAAATGAAGACTTTCACATGCTCCACAACACTGTTGCCTTTGGGGCTGTGCGGGAAAAAGGAGCTTAAGTTCAGTAGCAGTGAGATTTCATGCACCAGATCTGAAAGCGAAGTCCTCATCAAGACTTTCTTAACTGAAGTAGAAGAATAGATCAAATATTTTTCAATCATAGCTAAATAACTCAATAATAAGCCAGTGAAAAAGTATTTAAAGAAAACATATAAAGTTGAAATGCTCTGTATAAATGGTCGATCAATGGCCCCAGGTTAAGATTATAGCCTACTCCTGTGTATAAGATGCCCTGGAACTATACTTTGAAAACTGTCTCACATTAAACGGATAAGAAATGATTCTGCAACTGCAATCTGTATAACAATTTTATTTCATTGCCAAATATAAAAACTATCAATACTGCCCATTTATGAATACTACAGGCCTACGTTACAATACCATAACCAGGTATCGTTGATGGTTTGGTGTAAATCTGCCATAGCTCACATGGTTTCAATAAAGAATGATGTTGTGTGTGCATTCAAAGCTAACAAGTGAAACGATAAATGGCTCAATTTATCCAAGAAGATGCTCCAAAACATTCTCCAAAAATAATTTCACCCTCTACCTGTTCAGTCACTGCTCAAACCACAACAATCAATAGTTAACACTGCAGTTGTGAATTCAACTGTTTTACAACTTTTAGAGAAAGTCTTCAGATCTGTCCGTGAAATAAATTGTCATCCTACAATTATCATTCTCCCAATTGTGTGTCTGTCGGGACAAGATGTTGGAGACTATTGAGATGTTATTGGTTGCCTTTGTTTTTTGTTGACTTTTTATGTGAAGCACTTTGGGCAAATGAAGTTGTTTTTAAAAGTGCTTGAATTGCTTTACTGTACAGTGTGGTTTATATATTTCGCATTTATTAATTTAGAGGTGTTTTTGCTGTATGTGCAGGGCTGCCTCTCCACAGATCTGACTGACTTCTAACTGGTCGCATTACTTGTTTTTATGCATGGAGGTAGTGGAACATCAAACCATCTTTTTGGAGACAAGCGACAGTGGAGACGTGACTAGAAAAGTTACATAATGCACCTTTAATTTGATTGAGTGGGCTCTCTGGGTTCTTGTTGGTTGCTCTTGATCTGCAGCGATGATCTTGTTTTTTGTTTTGGAAAGGATAGTCAAGAATACATGGTTAATCAGTTATGTGCGTGATGAAGAATGTTTGACCAGCGCATTGGTATTTTTTCCACCACTGACAGAAACATTTATTGATCTAACCTGTTTATCCACCATTTTATTAACATTTGTGGACATGTCTTTGTCCACTACGTATTACCTTTCAACTACAAGCAATGTTCCGCTCCCTCTTGACCTTCACAACACTGAAAACATTTGTAGGCTGTGCCCTGGCTTTAAGTGCCCTATTAGGAACACTTACAGACTCTAAATAAAGCATTCTTATATACACCTGTACTGAGTCTAATCATACTTCTTTTCTTTCCGCAAAGAGAGAGTTTCTGCGTGCCAGAAAATGGGTTTGACATTAAGTATATTTCGTGAATGTCCAGATTTCCTGCATGACATTTGCATTTAAAATATCTGGAGGATGTGATTACTTTCAGATTCTCTATTGACGTTGTGTAAATGGGCGTTCATTTCCGATTTCATGATGGCCAGCTATAGTATTAGGGATGTACAGACTTTGCACTTTAAGCCTCTCCTGTAGACAGCTGCTGGTGTATTCTTAGATCGGTTGTTACAACAGCAGAGAGCCCAGGCATGTGTCAAGGTAGTAGACAGTAGCTATTCGACATTCTCCACTCCTGACTCCTTTTCCCCTGTCTATCTGTCGGTTTTCTTTTTAAAAAAATGTAATTAAATGTGGCAGGGTGGTCATGTTTTCTAGTCTGCTCTTAGCCCTGTTATAAGACAAGGAAGGGGTGATGTGCAAAGCCAAAAGATCACATCAGCTAGGAACAATTTTCATGCAGCTTGATCACAGTTATGGATAGAAAATTATGCAGTTTTTTTAATGGAAATGAAGTTCATTATGATCGATTAAAATCCACCTGTCAGTCACTCAGACCATGAGGCTGACCAATAGCACGTGGGAAAAGAACACAGAGCTGCATTAAACAGAAAAAACATTGATTCAGAGCAGAGCGTCTTCACTTCTACAATGTTTTTATTTCACTTTTGCTTTTACTATGACTCAGACCTGGACAACTGAGGGATTACACAAACATTGATCCAGAATTAATAAGACTATGATCAGTATTGTGTATTTTATTGTATGATTGTGGTATCAAAATTGGTATCAAGTGAGTTTTAAATGTTATCGTGACAATATGACATTTACAGTATTTAATTTTAATGACGCATTCAACGGCGTGGTATGAATGGAGCAAGTTAATGTATTTTCAACACACAGAAGACAATCCATATCCCGTGATTTTGCTAGATTATGTCAATGAATGATGCATTTTGATACATTCACAAAACTATTTAGAGGTTATTCATTTTGCGTAGGCATGTGGAAGTGTTCTCAGCTGTGCATCCTATTGTTGGCAACAGGCTGAAAGCTGTCAGTCAATATGTACCCAATTGATATGATAAAATGAATATCTAATAATAATAATAATGTAAAAATATGTGCTAGCAATAACTTACAAAAGATGTTGTGTAGCTGTTTTTGGTTGAATGTGTATATAAGCTTATATAAGGGATTATTTAGGCTATATTCCTAATTAACTATATTGAATCTCATGTTTTCATCATAACATTTTCATGTATGTATGTGTTATTATAGGGAGGATCAGATTTGCTGACGTGAGCATTGTTTTGTCTGTAGTAAATGCCTGATCATTGTTCTTTTGTGTGGCCCCCTTTGGCATGTGGCTTGTCAAACTGTGTTGTGTTCACTTTATGTCATGTCATGTCAACAAACTGCCCTATAGTCTATGAAGGAGCTGGAGGACAGAGGTCTTTTGTAGAATTACCAGTAAAGCTGTCAAAATGCAGGTGTGTTCTATCTTTTTGGTGGCATATAATTCTCTCTGTCAATGTAAGGCCAATCACCAGAAAGCTGTGTATTTATTCAGTTACACAGGTTAAGGTGTCAATTGAGTACTGTTTACTATTTGTGGACCAACCGAAATCCTCAATAAATCCCTTATTTATTTATATATATTTCTTGTAATGCTTTAGAGTAGCTTTATTTTGGAACCTAATGAATTTGTCTTCAATAAATAAACCACAAAAGGAGAAACCAGAAAATACTGGGTTATAAAACCGCTATTCTCTCAATGTGACCAGTGGACTTCTGCATTGTTGTTATTTTGTGAGGTGCTAAAGAGCCATGAGACACAGCAGGAACTTTTGGAGGCAGTCACCTTTAATCTGTTTCACAAAAATATAAAACTGTATGAACATGTGCCTCAATTTGGTCCAGCCCACACTGCACAAAAGAAGACAATGACATGACAAAGTTAACATCACCCCATACTTGCCCACATAAATAAATGAAAACAACAAAACAACAAATGAGCTAAATATTAACTTAAATACAAATAAAATATAACCACAGATGTAAACAAAAGCAAAGATAATTACAAGAGGACACTTAAACATTGAGATACCAATAGCTGATTGACCTCTTCCCAATACTGATTTACAAAGGGAAGAGGCGGGAGGCAAACTCAGGATTTATACCAGGGCCAAGGTGAAGGACACACAAAGAAGAAAGAAAAACATATAAGAAGCAGCTGGAGGACCAAGCCTGTGGAGGATCATAAAGTTAAACACCAGGCAAGGCAAGTTTATTTGTACAGCACAATTCGTACACAAAGTAATTCAAAGTGCTTTACAAAATAAGAAGGACATTAAAATCACACAAATCAAAACATAAATAATCACAAATAATCATCATTAAAACAGAACAGTGCAGAATAAAACCCTTTCAGTCATATGCACAGCTAATCAAAACTGTTTTCAGCCTGGATTTAAACGTTGTCAAAGTAGAGGCCTGTCTCACAGCTTCAGGAAGATTGTTACAGGTTTTAGCTGCATAAAATGGAAACGCTGATTCTCCATGTTTAGTCCTGACTCTGGGCACCAGCAAGAGGCTGGTCCCTGAAGTCCTCAGAGTGTGAGATGGTTCATATGGCTCTAACCTGTGGGAGATGTTCTTTGGTGCTGGTCCATGGAGAGACTTGTTCACAAGCAGAGCTGCTTTAAAATCTATTCTCTGAGCTACAGGAGCCAGTGCCAGGTATGAACAAAACTGCAATAAACAAAAGCACTATTTTGTGTAAATATACATATGTATGAACCGGTTACATCAGTCCAGAAAAGTGCAGTACTAGGAACAGCAAAGATACTGCGCAGAACCCTCAAGCTCCCAGGCCTGTGGCAGAGGTCCTGAGCGTGGAAAAAGGATGAGACCACCCGCAGAGGGTGAGGAGGAGATTATTTATGTATATAGTAAAAAGTGAAAGGGCTAATTATGGATAAAGTGAGATTTTATTACACTATGAACAAATGCACTTGGTATAAAAGGCAGTGGTATATAGACTATTATTTATTGAATATTATTAATGTTTCAGGCTGCACACTTTACGAAACAGAATAAAATGTTTAAAAAATCAGAAAAGCCTTGCAGTGGACTCATGAGAGGGGACATAGACTGCTCCTGCCATCTGCTGGTCTGTGGATACGAGTACACGTTTACTCCACCAGGTGGCGCCACTGTTTACCGGAAATGTTTAAATGTCACTTCCGTTGCGCGAAATGAGCTTCAAATCCAACGTCCACAAATTAACAATGAAAGAAAGACTTAGCTTTTAAAGGTACGAGATGTTTAGACACATAACCTCTGTGAGCTCGGGAGCACACGTGGATTAGATGAGCGCGATGCACAGTTTTTATTTATTTTTATTTGTTTATTAGTAAAAGTAACGTCCACAAACAGCACAGACCTTTGGATCTGCTGTGCACTCTGCATTTCATCATGAACAAGCTCAAGAAAACTAAGGTAAGATCTATGAATTTACTCACATTTTGTATTGGAATATAACATTTAAACACTCACCTGTTTAATAATGTCACTGATGCGGCCTGTTCAGGCAAATAACTGATTCACCTAAAGATAAAGTCTCCTGTGCATCCTCAATGAAACTAAATGCAAATATTACTGGACAAATATGCACAAAAGTCTCTAAACTATAGACAAATTTGTACAAAATGATTCTGTGCAGAACATGTCCCTTATTAAACTGAATGGTATGAACATAATCTAATCTGAACGGAAGCAAGGAGTGAATTGAAAGATTATTTGATTGAATACACAAAACTAGAACCTCCCTGTGTTTGGTTAATCATTAATAGGCACATTTTTTATTATACAATCCCATTTTATAACTCCTAATAGGTTGCACAAGGCGGCTTGAGAAACATTTCGTCCTTCTTTAGTCCTCCAAAAAAGGTATAGTCGTGATTCTTATCCATTCATATTACACTATATTTTTCTGTTGAAGTGCATAATAACTTGTGTTTGTACAGGATGTGGCAACTAAACCCTCAAAAGCTTTTGCCAAGACTGAAGTGACTACAATTAAACCTTTGCTAAAATCACCAACTAAAAGGAAAAATCTTCTTTTGGAGAACCGCCCTCCATCTTCACCTGATTTTCTTATTTCTATTCCTGAGACCCCAACAAGTCAAGACAAAAATGAGCCAAGTCCAAGAAGAGAATTGGTTAGTTTAGAAAATATTGGCCCAATGTCTCCTCTCTGTCGTAGCCCTAAATTCAAACACTTCCCTGCTGCAAAGGAAAAGATGGAAAGTGGAGAGAGAAGAGGAAATGTATCAATGAAAAGACTATTTAGCCCTCCTGAAGATTCACAACAAGCAAAGAGAACAAAAATTGCATTAAATCATGAAGACTCAAACTCGGTGAATGTGATTTTAAAGTCTAAGAACACCACAAATAAACCAGAAGTTGCTGAAGTTGCTGAACAGTCAGATCATGGCAACAAAGACGGATGCTATACAGTTATAACAGATTTAACAGATAGGGAAGTCAAGGATGGTACGAAAGAATCCAATGGAGAGAAACCAGCAAACCAGCCACCAACAACATCAGGTAGTGCTTACGTATATTTTCTGTAAATTATGTATGTTGTTGTTTGAAATATGTTTCATTTTTCTGTGTCTGTAAAACATTAATAATGATTTAAGTTGTCTTTTACCATGTTAAATGCAGCAGAACTGGATCCAAATTTACTGGAAAACATGCTGGATGATGACTGGTTTAGTGAGGAGATGGAGGAAAGTGAAAATAAACCCAAAAAACTGAGGTACAATGTGAATACTTCATCTTTGTTTTACACACTTTTACTGATCGTGATTTCTGATTTTTGCAGGAAAGTTCCAGACCATGTCATCCTCTCAGCTGGCCCAAATAACCGTTATTGGGTTTTAGATATTGAAGAAAGACCTGGTTTAAAGACATTGACAATCTCAAGCCATAAATCACTACAAGCAACCGAGACGTGTCTGCTGAAAGATGGGTGGTAATGATGTTCGGTCAAGCTATATAGCAAATTAATTTAAGTTTTAATTGGCTAATGGGGTGCATTCATAATAGAATTTGATGATAATTTCAGGGCAGGGGCCTTTATAACTCACTCTGGGTTTGGCTCTGCAAGCTTGTTATATGAATCTTATGACTCAAGGCCATTTCACTTATCACACCTTTAGGGTTGAGTAATGACACTTTCTTAATCACTTGTGAAAACATAATTCCACTTTAGTTAATTTGTGCTGATATTGTGCCAGGAAATGTTATTTTTCTCCTAAAAAAACCCACTCTTGCTAAAGTGTACAGTAGATATTCAGAAACAACAATATATGAATAACTCAATTTTGCTGGTTGGTGTTGTAGCTGATCTAAAATGCAAATCTATTTTATTCTTTTATTCTCTATTATGCTAGATCACAATTGGATATCCATAATAAATAGAATATTCAGCCATAGTTTTTGTTTTATGACCACTGTACTTCTTTCTTCCAGGGAGATGTCACCTGTTTTGTGTGGTGATGTGATACACCTTGAGGGTTGCTGTCAAAATGGATCTTGGATAGTGGACCGGGAGCAAGGGTTTTTGGTGTTGTACCCAGACACTCTGATCTCAGGAACAAGTATCGCAAGTGGCATTAGATGCATGAGAAGGGCAGTGCTAGGTGACATGTTCAAAGTAAGAATTTTTTTTTTTTAAAGCCTATTTATTTGTTCACTATTGCCTAGGTTGTTTGTTCTCTGCACACATGCTAAATTCTGTTCATTCCTTAGCGTTGTAAAATCAATTCTATGACTATTTACACCGAATGTCATTCCCCCGCTCTTTCCACCATTCTTCAAATTCCTTACTATGTCTTCCAGTATAGTTAATAAATACATTTTTATTCTGTCAGACATTTGATGGTGGTTCTAAGCAGATGTTGAATGGCACTATGGTCCATGAAATCTTTCAAAAAGCAGCCATGGCCAAAGACTTTTCCTCAGAGACCCTTTATAAACTGGGAGATCAGGCCCTGCACAGTCCTCGGTATTTGGCTGACATGTAAGTATTCCTAAAATTTACCAAATTTTACATCCAAATTATTCTGTTATACTGACCATGAAAATGTCCCACATATTTACTGATATTTATTATGTTTATATGCTGCACTGTTACTCTTGTGTACATGATAAGAAACAGTGTGTTATATTAAAGTCTATTTTTAAATTATTTTAAGCTATTATCTATTATCTTGTTTTATTGCATGTTACCATTTTCCTGCTGTTCTTGAACTGTGCGGTGCAATACAGGAATTTCCCCACTGTGGGACTAATAAAGGCATATCTTATCTTATATTCTGCAGGTACAGTTTGGGGGTAACACTAGAAGAGATGAAGCAGGAACTACTTGATTACTTGCCTTCACTTGAGCTGTGGGCAAGAGATTACCTCGATGCGCACAAACCAAAAATCACAAACCTCAAAATGTATGTCCACAGACGTTTAATTTTGTTTAGCAATTGATTGTAGTGTTAATTTGTTTTTATTGTCAAATTTTAGCCCCCACAATGGCAGAGCACAGGATACAGCTGTCACCATCACTGAACTATCAGACATAGAGGATAATGTGTGGTCACCAAGATTTGGCTTAAAGGGAAAAATTGATTTGACAGCACAAGTATCTATCCAAAGACCACGAAACACAAATTACCGAATGTCAGACATTAAAACTGTTCCCCTTGAACTCAAAACTGGCAAAGAGTCTAACTCCATAGAGCACCGCAGTCAGGTTTGTAAATATCAGATGTTTCATTAGTTATGAAAAAGTATTTGTCTTTCATTGTATTTAATAATGATTTGTTTTAGGTGATTCTTTACACTTTGATGAGCTCTGAGAGATACAATACTGAAACTGGATTCCTACTTTACCTAAAAACTGGTAACTTGCATCCTGTTGTAGCTGGGCACATGGACCGGAGAGGTACACTTTTTAAAGCAAAAATATAATATTTTATACATTTTTATTATAAAATATATTTTGTGATTTGTGCAGAGCTGGTGAAGCTAAGAAATACATTGGTTCATCACATTAACAACACTCTTGAGAAGAAGGATGATAAAAGTCATTTGTGTAGACTTCCTGATATTGTATCAAACAGACAAACCTGTCAGTACTGTCCTCAGAGGAGAAACTGTGCTTTGTATGAGAGGTAAATAATTAACACTGTATTTATTTCTGGGTGACAATGTTTTTTCTTTCAAATCCTAGCCTACTACATTGTATAATTTCAGAGCCCTAGGCGGTAATTCTGAGCATTTACCAGAAGGCGTAATTCGTGACTTTTTGGATCAAGAGACAAGTCACATAACTGTCCCACACTTGAGATATTTTTCTCACTGGCTCCTGCTCTGTTGTCTCGAGGCTAAAACAATGGAGTCTAAAAATGGACGCAAAAATGTATGGCTGCTCTCACCCGAAGAAGGGTGAGTTATTACACACTGGCATTATTCAATCATTATCAGAATCTATAAAGATTTATTCCTATACATATATTATAGTAGTAATACAGGTGCTAATGGAGGCATAGTAAAGTAAAAAAGCCAGGATAAAGGGAAAAATTCAGGGCTAAACTTAACTTGTATTTAGCTGTGTCCATCATAAACTGTCTAAGTTTACATGAATGCCAAAAATCTGATCATTATCTGATATCTGGAGTTATGAGGAAGTAACTGGAATATTGAAATATCATGTAAACAGTTATTGATGTAGAGTTATTCCACTAATTAACTGACCCATGTTGACAGGTGTTTTTTTTTTTTAATGATCTGATTATTGGTGTTTCCAGGCATCTGATGATTCTACAGCCACTGCCTTCATTATATCATGATATCTGAATTATTGCACTCTACATGTCTAGTTTTGTTATAAATGTTCAATAAGTAACATTGGAAAAAAAATAACTGAGTGCAAAAATGCTGTGTGATTCTATGTAACTGCTGTATGTCTCACAGTGAAAAGAACGGCAGCTGTATTGCTAACCTGCAGCTCGGTGGTGCAGTGGTGACTCAGTCTGATGGGGTTTACCTGCACCGCTTCAGGAGGAGTAGTGCGAACTCTCAGGGGTCAGGGGGTGGTCTGGCTTCTGGAGATCGCATAGTTCTTAGCGACCAGGAGGGACGCTTTATTGGGTTAGCAACAGGCTACGTGTGTGAGGTCAGCAGTGCATTTGTCAGCTGTACTCTGGACAGGTGAGTGTAAATGGAAACATGCAATGCTAGCTGTTGTTGTTCAGCCAAACTTATAGGCAATACCTTTACATTTACCTGTGCTGCTGCTGTTTTGTGTTTCAGGGATGTGTCAAAGTTCAGGAGTGTTTGGTTTCGAATGGACAGTGATGAAGGAGTGGTGGGTTTGAGCTCTCACCTCACAAATCTGTCCAGGCTCATGGAGAATGCTCCTGAGAGGTAAATAACCTGTGAACTAGTTTTAGTGCAGGGGAATAAATGATCAAGTATTTGTATATAATGTGTGACTGCAGCATCCACATCAAGTGCATAAGACACGTTTGAATTTGTTTATTTTTTTAGTGATCGTTTGAGAGAACTAATTATTGACTTTCGGGCCCCCGAGTTCATCTCTAACCTGAGCTCAGTTCTGCCAAGAGAGGCCAAAGACACAGTGGCCAATATTCTCAAAGGTCAGTCCAGAAGTAAAAAAAAAAAAAAAAGTTTACTTTTTTTGTCATTGTTGAGTCATTATTTACTTTATTAATTACAGGTCTCAACAAACCTCAAAAACAGGCAATGAAGAAGGTTCTTCTATCTAAAGATTACACTTTAATTGTTGGGATGCCGGGCACAGGCAAAACCACCACCATTTGCACTTTGGTAATTTGGACAATATTGTTTTATCATATTATTTGGAAATCATTCTGTAATTTTATGAAACAAATTTTAGGTTCGCATACTACATGCGTGTGGGTTCAGTGTTCTGTTGACCAGCTACACCCACTCGGCTGTTGACAACATCCTCCTGAAACTTAAGCGTTTTCAGATTGGGTTTCTACGTCTGGGCCAGGGGCAAAAGGTATGGTTTGAATCATTTCAGTTTGCAATGTATATTTTGAATTTAAATGTACTATCTGTGCTCCAGATTCATCCAGACATTCTACCGTACACTGAAGAAAATGCTCGAAAGAAGAGACTTCAAACGCTGTCAGACTTGGAGGAACTTTACAATAAGGAGGTCAGATTTGTTTTTTAACGTTAAACTGTTAGCCACAGTGACACTGATTTCATTGTTTTATCCTTTTTAGCTGGTTGTGGCAACAACATGTATGGGGATAAAGCACTCGATCTTTTCCCGGCGCAAATTTGACTTCTGCATAGTAGATGAAGCGTCACAAATCAGCCAGCCAATCTGCCTCGGGCCACTGTTCTGTGCAAAAAGATTTGTCCTTGTGGGTGATCATCAACAACTGCCGCCAATAGTGCAAAACCATGAAGCCAGGTAAAGAGCAATCTATAGTTAAATAATCTGTGTCTGTCTATATTTGTTTCATTCTTGAACAAATGGATGCTGGTCAGATGGTACTTGACAAGTAAAAAAATAAATGTTCTTTAATAGGTCTTTAGGTATGGATGAAAGTCTTTTCAAACGATTAGAGCGCAACAGTGAAGCAGTGGTCCAACTAAATGTACAATACAGAATGAACAGGTGCAGATGTAATCTATGGACAACTATTGTAGAATCCATGGGAATATAATCTACATTAAATAACATATTGTGCCCCCTCAGGCAAATTATGGCTCTCAGTAATTCGCTGATGTATGAAGGCCGTCTGGAGTGTGGCTCGGAGCGTACAGCCTGTGCCCAGGTCACACTGCCCTTCCTGCTCTCCGTCCAATCAGAGCTCAGTTGCCACTCGAAGAGCCACCCGCAACATGACCTGACATGGATCCAAGACGCACTACTACCGGACAACGCTGTTTGCTTCCTGGATTGTTCAATGGTTGGTTGCTTTGAAATCAAAATGAGAATTAATGAATACAGGAGTAATTATTTGTACTTTCTTCAAGGTGCCGGCTTTGGAGTCAGTGGAGCAGGGAGGTGTAAGCAATCAAACTGAGGCAGAAGTTGTGCATTTACTGCTGTCACTACTGATACAGGTATTCATAAGGTTTATTCATGTTTCTTTTCACTTTTTCTTTCATACATTTGTTTTTCACACTATCACACAGGCTGGATGTAAACCAAGTGACATAGGCGTTATTGCCCCATATCGGCAGCAGTTGAAATCAATCTCTGCTCTGCTTCAGTCCTCGGCTTTTATCGGAGTTGAAGTCAATACAGTGGACAAGTACCAAGGACGAGACAAGAGTGTAATTGTGCTCTCTTTTGTGAGGAGCACTACAGAGGAGGGAAATGTAAGTTGTTTATCAATTTCAGCCTGAATATTCTGAAACATAAAAATAAAACTCCTTTGGTCTTTACTCTTAGTTGGGAGAACTGCTGAAGGACTGGCGTCGTTTAAATGTCGCCATCACGAGAGCCAAACATAAATTGCTGATGGTGGGCTCAGCCTCTACACTGCGAAGGTACAAGCCTGTCGAGAAACTGCTCGGACATCTCCAGCAAGAGAACATGATATCCTTTAGAATTTCAAAGAAAAGATCGGACCGTAAGTACTGAACTAACACATGTAGGTTATTATTTCACATTTTGGTAACTGTAAACTGCAGAATTTTTCTAAAACGGCTAATCAACACAGGTTCATCAACACCTCTTCAGTGGTGGTACCAAAAAATACCGATACATAAGCAAAAGTAGGATTTAAGTAAAAGTATCACATAAAAATCTACTATAGTAAAAAAAATGTAACTACCCATTCAGAAATGTAATATGTTGAGATTGAAGAGCTATTTACTAGTCCAAATGTAATGATCTTTATAAAGAATCGTGCTGATTGTAAGTCAGCATTGATTTCTTAATCTTTTTGCCATTTTTACTTATATATACATTTGTTTATGCTTAATCAGGATGATGCGGAATTTTAAAAAAAATTGTGGGATTTCTTTGACACCTGTTTTCCTTAACAAACTTTTTACATGATTAAGCTCCCTCCTGCTGCCCACAAGACTCTCCCCAGATTTCAACTGTGAACAGTTATGACACTGCAATGACCTTCAACATGGCAGTTACTGTGAATAAGTTATTTGGAAGGTGCTTAATTGCCATTTTTACAGAGGTAATTGGTTGATGACTTGACTTTTTTTCACTTATAATTTCATTAGCTCTCATTTCTGTGATTTTGTACATTTTAACAGCAAAACCTCTTAATTTTACATAAAAGTTGTAGCATCTTTGTACACAGAACGTGCACACACAGTAATCAAGGGCCATGTGTTGTTTCATGACATAGTTGAACCAATAAGACTGGTGAGGTTAATGCCCATTCATGTATTTTTTTTTTTTAATAAACAATTTGTAGATTTTAATAAACATTTTAAATTTGAATAAATAAGTTTCAAGTGTTATTGTTCTTTTATTTTCAGTCAGCACTCGGCAAACACACAAGTTTACTTTTAGTTACATTTTTATGGATCCAAAGCTGTTGTCCAACTCTATCCATTAGATAGTGATTGTTCCCCGCATTACAGTAACTGTAGTCCCAGTTATGTTGATTCTTCCATCGTCTCTCACTTCTAGCTCCATTTCTCCACCTCTGCTTGAGCACTGGTAAGCTATAATCATATAAAAAGTATCACTTTTATATTACAACCGGAAAATATTAGAAAAATTGTTATTTTATTACCCAGTAATTTACGTTTCCCTAGTTTCTCAGCCCAATAGCTCCCCAAGACGGTGTGAGCCGAACCTGCCAAAACAAATGAGTGTATATTAACTGCCCCACTTTTAACACAATCTAAATGATACATTGACCCTACCAGTGACGGGATCCTCTGTGATTCCAAACCATGGAGCAAAATATCTGGAGTAGAAGTCATATCCTGGTTGTTCATTTGGAGAGCCTGTTATCAAACATAACATGATCTTATCTGTATTGGTAGACAGTTCCTCTATGTAACACTTACCAATCATTGTGACAATGACTCCTTTAACTTTTCCAGTTGAGTCACTTCTTTGCAAGGCAATGGGATCAATTTTTATGTTGCATAATTCTGATCTATGTCAATGCAACCACAAACATAGTCGTTAGTAAACAAATAATACATTTGATATTAAAATGCCAATATCAAATGTGTGGTTACCTGTCACACCTGTCAGCCAATCGAATGAGGAGTTTCTTTGTCTTTGCACACAGATATACCTCCTGAACTGGGAGGCTTCCTACTGCTGCCTGTTAAAGCACAAGATAATGATTAATAATAATAATAATGATGTAAATGTGTAACAAATATTTAATAAAATGCATGACATTTTAGATATTTATAAAACATACTTTAATTGTGTCTCTGAACTCATTTGGATCCTAACAAAACAAAATGTTACATTTGAGTACATTTTGAATTATTGCCTTTAAACTTTTGTGTGAATAAACTTACTGCAGGGCTAGCTTTGTACAGAGGAAAATCCATGACACAATTGTCCCCATAGCGGGTGACACACAGCTCTCCACTTCTGGTCTCAAACACGAGTTTGTTGTTTACATTGTCTATGAAAGGTTAGTCAAGTTCTAAGCTTCATTGTCATTAATTATATTTTGTAGAAATGTTGAAACTAACTTACTTTCATACTGGAACAACACTCTTGCAGTAGCCAGAGTGGCGTGACCACATAAATTCACTTCAGTGGTTGGTGTGAACCATCGCAGACGAAATCTTGACCCTTTTGAAAAACAGTGTTATTGTCGTGTAAAAAAGTATTTTCTTTCTATCATATTTTTTTCAGAAATCTCATAGTGTGCAGTCTGACAGAATGCTGTCTGTGTGTTTGTCAAACAATAAGTAGAAAACAGTGGCTTTAAAATGGGTTCATTGCATTGTTCTCCCACTTCCCAACAATGCAAGTCTTAGCTCCATATGTTTCACATTGTTTAGAGTGAGGTTTCAGAATGCTGAGGACAGGAGTTTAGTTTGTGCAAATACTGTCTATGAATAACCTTTGAGACATTCAACTGCCCCACAAGAGCGCAAATTAAATAGGCTATGTAGTACATCCTGGGTCGTCATTTTTTTTCCAGATCTATCAATAGTGATTGATTACTGCACAGTTTAGTTATGAAATAACATAGTAGTACCATATTATGGATATAAAAAGGGCTATTAATACGTTGACTCCCTCACCTGTAGTGAAGTTGTCAGATGGATTCAGTTTGATAATAAAAGCTGTTTCTGACAAGTTCATTTCTGCTGAGATCTTCTGGTACATTTCTTCAGTCAGTTCCTGTAATAATATTTACAATTTGGATAAAAACATGATGCACTAAGCTGTGCAAGTCTTCTGTAAGAAAATTGTACTTACATGTTGAAGAGGACAGACTGCTGCAGGGTTTCCCTTAAAAGGTATGCAGGTGAAAGCATCCAAGGTATAAACTGGAATCTCCATGTTGTTAATGAATCAAAGCTGTGGTGGTCTGACTGAGTCGTTGCTGCCTGTTGGGTTAACAATGGTGAGTGAGTGACTGAAACAAAGTGTCACACTTTTCAATGGACTTTGAACACACCAGAACTGCGTCAACCAAATGAGTCTAATAGATATTCATGTGTTTGCAGGTCCAGCTGCTCATGCAGTGGCTTTGCTTTTATTCTGCTGGATTGCTCTGCTAAATTCACATGTTTTATTTTCTTGTATATATGTTTTTTATTATGGACAGTTCATGTATGCTTTGTTATCAAGAATAGATCAAGTTTGTGTAACCCATAATCGTTGTGCGTTTATGTTAAATTGTCTCACAGCTAAACTGATGTACGTTTTTATAATAAATAAAACATTGACTAAATCTCGCGATATCTCACCTGTTTCTTCTCGCTTTACAGGAGGTGATCGGAGGAGACCGGTAGTAAGTCGATTGTGTGTAAATAACTCACTATGTTACCGATGTCGTTGTTATATTTTATAGTGCTCTTTATTAATGATAAAACGCAATACTTTTTTGTTTATGTTACGGTTCAGCCCGTGTGTAGTTTGGGCTGTTCATTTGACCGCTGTCTTGTCCTATAGTTAGCCTCAGATGTTAGCGGCTAATGCTAATGGTAGTTTGTGTGAAATGTATGAATCAAGTCAAACAAATGAGTCGATATCCTGCATGCAAGTCCCAAAAACTCGCGGAAGTATGTGTTTCGTGACTGTGGACGTGCCTGAACACATACACGGCTTCCTATAGATTTCAGAAAGTAGCTAGCGCTTAAAACTAACTATTAGGAACTAAACGACGCTCTGGGCTCACTGTCGATTCACCTTAAACGTTCATTGTGGTCAGAAATGTTTATCCAAGTATGTATATTCTGTGCTTCTTTGTCGTGTGCTCTTACTTGTGTGTTTGCTTTGGCAGGAGGATGTCTGTAAACGAGGAGGGGTACGTGGTGAGGATCAGAGGACTGCCCTGGTCCTGCACTCAGGAAGAAGTGGCCAGTTTCTTTTCAGGTGACATTATCTGCGTGTTTACAGACGGATACAATAAACCATGAATCTAAAGACTTGGTTTAAAGGTTGTTGTTTTTTTCCCCCTCTGAATTGTATTACAGATTGTGACATTGTAGGGCAAGTCAATGGGGTGTGTTTCACTTACTCCAAAGAAGGCCGGCCCAGTGGAGAGGCATTTATTGAACTAAAATCTGCAGAAGACTTCAAAAATGCTCTTGCCAAAGACAGAAAATACATGGGGCACAGGTACATAGAAGGTAAGTCATATCATAGGCATATCATAAAACCATAATTTGTCATTTTTGTGATGAAAAAACATGTTTTATGTGTATTTCAGTTTTCAAGTCAAATCTTAGTGAGATGCACTGGGTGCTGAAGCGCTGTGGTCCTGCCGACTATGACAGCTGCAGTGGCTGCATGCTGCGACTGCGAGGCCTTCCATTTGGATGTAGCAAGGAGGAAATTGTTCAATTCTTCTCAGGTATTTCAATATGGATATATTTGCCACCCTCTGCTGTGATCAAAGTGCAAATAAAACTATAACTAAAATGAAGATTGAACACCTCACTAAATGTGAATGTTCACTACTACTAAAAAGAAACTAGGGACACTCACGTAAAAGGCAAAACACCCAAAATAGTCTTTGCTGTGAGTGTTTAGTTCAGCCAAACTCCTGCAACCTCAATCATTACACTATATTTCATACTCAGATCACTAATTTTCTATAATGTAGTAGTGCAATTGTCACCAGTGATATGTGGGTTTGATTTTTCTTTTAAATTTTACCAGACTATCTACCGACCAATGTATTTATGTGTGCTTGGGTTGAAGGGTTGAGAATCGTGCCAAATGGGATTACTCTGCCAGTGGACTACCAGGGGAGGAGCACAGGGGAAGCCTTCGTGCAGTTTGCCTCAAAGGAGATAGCAGAAAAGGCTCTGGGGAAACACAAGGAAAGAATAGGGCACAGGTGGGACAGACGGGATCGGGATGGGCTGGACTGGTTGGGCTTCTGTTAAAACATATTGATAATTGCAAGTATTTTAAGCAGGCAATGTTAATTTATTTTAACAATGTTGAAAATATTTAATTCACTTACAGAATACTTTATATTTTAAAGTTGCTAGTGGTAAGAAAGAAGGGGTATTATTTGTATTTCAATGTTATTTTTGTTGTGAGTGATAGAGCAAATGGTAATTTAACCAGTAACTTAATTACAGTGAAAGACTGATTATAATTAATCATAGGGAAAGATGTTTTGGGTTAGAATCTCTTGTTTTTGTACAATATATGTAAAAGAACTCAGTCATTGCTCCTGTTGACCATGTCCCCTCTATGGCCCGTGCCTCGTGTTACAGGTACATAGAGATCTTCAAAAGCAGCCGTAATGAGATCCGAGCCTACTATGAGGTACCTCGGAGGGGTCTCGGAGGACAGCGGCCTGGACCCTATGATAGACCAGTGATGAGCGGTCCCAGGGGAGGGTTCTTCGGTCCAAGCCCTGGACGAGGAGGTGCCCTGATGGATAATATTAGAGGTGGTGGGGGTTATGGTGGAGGTATGATTTGTGTTGTTTTTGAATGTTGACCTGTTACAGCTTGCTTCACAAAAAACCTTTACATGTAGCTAAGAAAAAAGCCTCTTTTTCCTTAGGTTATGGAGGGTTTGACAACTACAATGGATTCAATAATTATTGTTTTGGCAATGGCATGTTTGACGATCGAGGCAGAGGAGACAGAGGAGGAAGAGGTAAGTAACTCCTTATATTTGGAGTATGTTTTTTTTTTTTTTGGTTTGTGTACAGTGGTGGTTTTGTTCCTCGATAGGTTTGGGAGGTCATGGTCAAGGCGACAGTAGCTCTGGCTTCCACAGTGGCCATTTTGTCCACATGAGGGGGCTGCCTTTTCGTGCAACAGAGGGAGATATAGCAAAAGTAAGAACAATTGTCTATAGTTTATCTCAGGATGCAAAAGAGCAAACGTGCATCGTTTAAATATTTAATTCTGTCAATTTGTGGAGTTGGGAAAGGCAACATTTGTCTTGCCTCATATGCTCTTGTTTTGTTTTTTTTAGTTTTTTGCACCATTGAATCCACTGAGGGTTCACATTGATGTGGCTCCCAATGGCAAAGCAACTGGAGAGGCAGATGTCGAGTTTCGCTCACATGAAGATGCAGTTGCTGCAATGTCCAAAGACAAAAACCACATGCGTCAGTCTTTTTTAACAGTATTTCACTATAATTCTTTATATTTGTAGGATAATTTTTTTTTTCCTTTTCAGAGCATCGCTATATTGAACTTTTCCTCAATTCAACTGCAAGTGGCACTGCTGAAACAAGTAAGTTTCAATATTCTCTATGTGCATTCATATATATATGCATATATATATATATATATGCATATATATATATATATATGCATATATATATATATATATATATATATATATATGCATGGTGTAATGCTGACATCCCCTGTGATCCTCTTCAGGCAGAGGCAGTGGTTACTATAGTAACTCTCGGAGCGGTCTACGATCGGGATACTGATTCTTCGTCCTCTTTGAGTCCAGCTATGTTTTTGTGTTACATCTCTTTTGGCCACATTTTTCCAGAGCTGATCTGACATCACTGACAGAAGTGAACGTAACTAATATGGAAATCATTGAAACTTGTATGGAAAAGTAGCTTTTGGTGTGTTTTAGACACATATCACACTAACATAAATTTAAAGCAATTTGTTTTATAATTAAGTTATTTTTTAAACACAAATATATTTAAGTTTTTTGTGAGGTGGTGTATGTTTACTTTTTGGACAAAGTCCACTGTTATTCTGATTTCAGATCAGCTAGTGACCTAATAAGATGAATGTCAGCCTGTGTGTTTTATGAATGTTTTGGAAGTTCATTAAATGATTTAAGTTTAATATTGTATTCTGCTCTTGAAGAGTAGAAGTACAAAAAAAAGTTTATATTTCAGCTGCAAGATGGTAATGCAGCTGTTGTACATTTGCATATTAAATTTTATATTTAATTCTCATTCTCTGCTTCAGGTTTGTTTTCATTTTGAGAACATTTTAGAAGTCTGGTAATGCAACATACTTTGCAGACAAAGTGTTTACTTACAAATGTGACTTTAATCAGATTGCTACACAGTTTATATTCTTGGCAAAGATCATTGGCAGAATGTATCCAGCAAAAGGCCACAGTGATGATCAGATTATGTCATTGTAATACTGAACAAATCTCTAATTTCAGTAATGAAAGTAAATCATTCAGAATCATGTAGAACAAAGGCCTTGTAAAAAAAAAAAAAAACCTTAAAACTATGCACTGCAGTCGAGTATTCAAGACATTTTAGGCAGTTTTGAGGTCCAAAACCTCCACTATTTGCAGCAGCAGTACAAAGTGGTTTTTAAATTATTAGATAAAACTTCACTTAACATTGTGCTTAAAAATATATACACAATTTAACATTTAAATGGCACATGGGCAAGATCACGATCTGTGCCTCGAGCCTCTTATTGATTGAAATAATCTATTTGAGGCAATTAGTACCTCAATAGTCTTGGTTCTTTCAGCACCACTGTTTTGAAATGTGTTTAATATGGACCCATTTTGTAATGTGAAATTGTCTGGTCCAGTGGAAGGTGACAAATTGGTCTACTGTTGATGTTCTGAAAATAACCAAGCAGGCAAGTGCTATAAATATGTTCATTTTAGATTAATCTGTTTAACAAATGATAGCTGGGCATTTTATGCAAGTTTTGTCATTTATGTTGGTAGAAATTTAAGACTTAACGTGAAAAACACCTGAATAGTAGTTTATGGCATTTACAAAATATGTTCATGATATGGAATATGGTTATGAATGCAGCAAGACTTCAAATAAATAAATATAATACAGAAGTGGCTTGTCCATGCATTCATAGCAGCGCTCATACAGTTAAGTGATATCTTGTAGTAGAGTTGAGAGAAGATGGTTCTCCGTCTGCCTTATGTAGTGTTGGAGGAGCAGCGCTGGAGGAGGAGGGCGTGGCACGTGTCACACACTCGCACCGGTTTGGGCGAGGCGGGCAGAGGCAGCTCATTGTCAGAGCAACTGTTACAGAAAATCTCTCCACAGTTTCTACAGTGATGCTGCAGACAGAAACAAACAAGAATTTGAATAAAACAATCATATTATACATCGTTTATAGAGGAAGTATGAGGAGCTTGGACCTTTCGTCTGGAGATGGAAAACTCCTTCTCACAGAGCTTACAGTGAGTGGCATCTTTGTCCTTTAACCAAACCTGACCGCCCTAAAACAACATTCAGCCAATTAACTAAATGACACAACTTCTCTATTATATATAAGCATTTATGTTAAGACAAAGGCTTTACCTGGAGGGCTTTGTTGGCCTCCTTGATGTCTTCAATCTTCAATTTGGATCTGGAATCACAAGCAATTGAGGACTTCAATTTTGCCATATTAAAAGAAAAAAAGAAGTAAAGTAAGTTAAACATACTCGCTAAGTTTAGAGCCAAGCTCCTCAAGTGCCTGCTCCTGGTCTTCACAGATTGACTTCAACTGAATGTTTTCATCCTGAAGTCGATGAAACTCCTAAATGTAAGCAAGTATCAGTCACACTGACTACAAATACACAAATGTAAAATTATTATTTAAAACTTTTTTTTTTTTAACCTTTTTTAAACCATTTATCTGTAGAGCCTCTGCACCAAGCTGAGCCACAGTGTCCTTTTCTCTGTGCAGATCATTTTGTAGTGTCTGCCTCCACTCCCTCTCTATCTTTAGGTCAGTCTCAAGCTGCTGTCTATGAAAAAACATCACATTAAACATTCAATCATATACAACATTTTATTTTAGTAAGTGCTTTAACACAAACGGAACAGGAAACATGCTATTTAATTGGTTTCTTACAGTTGTTTCTCCCTCTGTGCAATCTGCCGTTGCAGGCTGTCAGCTTTGTTGGCAAAGTCCAGCTTGAAGCGCCTGGTTCCCTCTTCAGCGGAGGTGCGATGCCTCTCAGCCTCCTGTAATCTGCACCATTATAACCAGGGACAAACTCAGGACCATGGAGAGAAAAACTCAAACGTGGAAGAGGATGTCAAAAAGAATAATGACAAAAGAAAATGAACAGAGGATGAGGATGCAGTCGAAGTAAGTATGGTAAATGTATCAAACGCAAAAAGACAAAGAATTTTCCTGGTTTGAAAGGTGAATCTATTTGTCAGAGGTCTTCAAGAAATTCCAACAGCCACGCAGTTGTTCTCAATATTGTTAATTATATTACTCCTTTATATAAATACAAAAAATACAAAAAACTGACAAAAAATTCAACAACTTAAAACAACTACTTTTTTATTGATCATGGTGCATGACAAACAGTATTAGCGTGTTAAACAGCATTATTATTAACTAGGAGGTATCTCTTCAAAAATGTTTCAGGGAGGAATACATGAATAGAATGGTTACTTCTAATACAGATTAAAAATGCCACAAACACACATTCACATCCTGTATCCCCTGATTAATTATCTATAGTAAGCAATTTGCCAGTACAATTGATTCACAAGTTCAACTGACTCTGAGATGTATATTAGACAAATATTTTAGTCCTATTATGTTCATTTAACCATTTACAGTTCAAACCAATGGGGGGTAAAGGCAGAGCTGATCAGCCAGAGCAACACATGCAGCATAAACCTAAGCAGAAGGCCTCACAGGCGCACTCCAGTCCGACCAAACTGTTCAGCAAAGTGCACGTGGTGACATGCAGGACACTGAGAGACCTGGTGATGACCTGTTACTAGGTTAAAGATAAAGCACTAAAATACCTGCTTCGAGTTTAAAAGGTCACTACGTAAGTTTTCTGGTAGAGGGTCCATCACCTAACCTGGCTAACACCAAACTCTGAAATCTGAGTGCTGCACAAGGTTATCTGTCACCTGCTTGTCTCCTGAAAATGTTAAACCCCTTTGCCTGGAATTGTGTATATACATGAATTTTATATTATTTATTTAATTATAGTTATTCAGTTATTATTTGTATTGCCAAATACATGCCTGGTTAGGTGGAGTCAACCACTTTTCTCCATGGAGTTTATTGTTATGCTTTTTTTATGAAACATTCTAGGCAAAACAACATCTCCATAGAGAAAAGAGGTTTCAGACATTACCTGTACAAAAACTTACTTAGAGCCCCTTTAAGGCTAACTAGCAGTTCACTCATTATCAGTGGACAAGTGGCTCACTGGCTCCTAAGCTAACCAAGTATATTACTACCACTCAGGAGTTAGCTTTGTGTCAACTGTAAAAGGAGGAGACAGGTTTTATGTACTGTACTGTACTGTGATTTAAAATGGTCACACTATTGCACTGCACAGAAGTCAGAGTTAGTATTTTAACATTTTCAGCAATATCACATAATATGATATG
This sequence comes from Periophthalmus magnuspinnatus, assembly GCF_009829125.3. Lineage (NCBI taxonomy): Eukaryota > Metazoa > Chordata > Actinopteri > Gobiiformes > Gobiidae > Periophthalmus > Periophthalmus magnuspinnatus. The sequence goes on from NC_047128.1 coordinate 32,268,758, forward strand.
ATAATATGATGAGGCATTTGAATAAAAGTAGTATACATGGCCCTCTGTACTTTGGATCTTTATGTGCTACTAAGTCTACTAAGTAACACACAGATAAAAAATACAAATAATCTTTCGTCTCTAAAGCAACAATTGTGCTAGAAAACACAAACAACTAGTTAAAAGTTAAGCCATCTATTAGCAAACTTCAGAAGGAAATGTCCTTGACCAGTTTATACTGGTGCTCTGTGTCTGTGCTGGCACACTTGACAAATGACATAGCGAGAGTTCTCGTCTGACTTAATAGATCTTTGTCACTGCACAGAGCAGAAAGATGGGTTGAATTATGAGGTATGAGATGATCAAAATGAAAAGATGAATGAAAAATGGGGCAAAGCCAATGAACAGAGAGCAGAAGAAAAGAGGAAAAGAAGGAAGAAAGACTGTCAATACACAACCATCTCCCATAACGTCTTACTTTATAGCTCTATAGAGTTAAATGAGGAGGAAGATGGAGGATGTGATAAGTGATAATTGTAAAATTCAGTCAAATGTACCCCTAACTAAATTACTTTCAAACTCAATATAATAAAACATTAATATAATGTTTAAACATTTATAGGCACATGATGAATAAATCACTAAATCAATGTAGGTGGGATGGGAAGGTGAAGAAGTGGGATGAGAGGGCTCACAAGGCATCAACAAGCATCACATTACAGGTACAGGCAACCCAAATGAAACTCACAAATGGTGCATGCTTTCATTGTTCCTGAACCAATTTTGATACATTGTGCATGAATTACATACACTAATTGCATCATGGGGGTTTCAAAAGGGGATATAAAATAGTCCCTGTGTGACTCACCTTTGCTCCAGTTGTTTCATGGTGGCAGTGATTTGATTGGTCTTCTCTTCTAGTCGGCTGATCATGTCATTCTTTTTCTTCATCTCATCGTCAGACGTCTAAGAGAGTCAAAATCATTCCAACATTACAGATGAATTTGTACTTTTACAGAATAGGCTGAATCATATGAGCTCTACTTTTCAAATGATTACCTGCATCTTCTGGTACATCTCAACATTGATGGCCTTAACCTCATCTAATTGATGCCTCAGACCGATCAATGTGTCCTATGAACAAATAAAATAAAAAGTAAGTGTTACCGTTATTAATACTTATTTAATTTTACATAACACACATACATACACAACACATAACACATAAGTTAGTTTCAATACCTGTTTTTCATGAATGTCTTTTTCTAGAAGTTTCATTGCCAGCTCCATCTCCTGCTTCATTGACACCTGGGCCACCAACTCATTTTCCACATCCTTAAAAGAAAGAAACATGTTCAAACTGCATGCTAAAGGATTGTATGAATTAAACTTCATGTGACAAAGCTGCTTTGGTCAGACCTGTCTGAGCTGGCATTCCTCTTTCAATTGTCTCCGAGCTTCGTTGTACATTTCATCCAAACCCTGACGAGACTGTTTATAAGTGTCTCTCTCCAACGACACATCACCCTGGGTTACCTTAAAAACAACATGGTATCACAGCTCTCATGTCCATTTCACTATAGTGGTTCTGTTGTTTATTTATACTTTTACCTCTAAGTGCTGCTGTGCCTTCAGTAATATTAGACTGTTTTCACTTCTTAACTGCTGGTTTTCCTCTTGTAGTTTGATAATATTGTTTTTTGCAATGGCTAACTACATAAAGACAAATACAAATGTGTAATTAAAAATGGAATATACAGATATCCTTGGGTCATTTCAAGCCTCTTTTCAGTAGTAGTGTTTTCTTACCTCTTCAATGAGTTTAGAGTTTGATTTCTCTAATGAGTCGACTCTGCCCTGCAGACTGTGTACAGTTGTGCTAATGAAGACAAATCAGATGCCATTTTACAGAAATGAATGAAATTAGATGACAGACAGGGCCTTAGTGATTCCTTACTTGAGCTGCCGGTTCAGCTCTTCGATGTAGTTCTTTTGGTCCAGGATCGTTGCTATCTGGCTATTCCTGTTGTCAAGGAAACAGAGGGACTAGAGTTACAGTTTTAGCCCAGACAGAGGCAGTGTGCAGAGCTGTGTGTGCATACCGCTCCTCGCTCCTGTAGTCATCAATATCACTCTTCAAGTACATGGAGAAGTCTATTACCCCAACCTAAAGGAGAATTAAACAAAACACAACATGAAAGAAGTACCTCAGTGTTCACGGACAGTTAATATAGTTAACATTGGTTAAATGTTCCACACTTCATCTATTGATTCACAGTAACATAGACAGTTACCTGTGTGTCCAGGTCCTCGCCTTTGACACAAAGATTGGCATCTATGACATTAAGGCCCACCAGCAGGCCAACTATTACTGCACCCTCCTCCTCCAGCATCAGGGCTGAATTCTCATAGAAATCACTAAAAACCAAAGGCCGGTCAAACACATGCATAGTTATTTATCTATTATAATTCATTTATTTATATTGTTTTGCAATGTTGGTGTACCCCAGCAGATCCTTCCGGGTGATGAGTAAACGCAGATAGTCGGCCAGCCGCTTCTGCATTAGAGCCAAGCGCAGCCAGGCTCTGGCTCTTCCCAGTGGAGTCCTGTGCAGCAAAAACATAATCAGATTCAACGCAATGGAAACAGAGCAGATTACACTCATAGCAACGCACACTAGATCTGTGTAAAGCAACACTTCACTTAAGACAGGCTCATGCACCATACTCTCACACCTATTGGACCCGTAACAGTGATTTTTAAATTTTTATTTTGGACTACAGGCTTTAATTTTTCTACTTATACTTAGTAAGTACTCAAAGCTTGTGTAAAACTTATGTTTGTTAAAGGAAGCTGATCTGACTCAGCAACCCCAGAGGAAACCTATTTCCATCACCGACTTTACTACTGTTCCTCTTTGGGCACATGTGACAGAAACTAAAAATCACCTGACTGATTGATGTGGGCTTGTTAATGATATGATGACAATGAAGCATTGTTTTGTTTTTGAAGTAGTGATATTATAAATATCAAGCAATTTCCTGATAACCACAAATTGCTCAAATAATAATGTGCATGTTGCTCACACTGAAGAGCAGGTTGTTGAAGTGAAAGTAAAATGGGTACTTTCCTGCTCTGGTCACATTCTAGAGTTACTCTGGCCACATGTGGCCAACAATAAACACAGCTGTAATCAGAGTCTTACTTGAGTCCTGGTAGGTCTCGCACTGACGCTGAGATCTCTGCTGCTTCAGGACACAGTTTTTCTACCAGCTCAAGAGGACCCCACAGAGACTTGTTAAAGCCCAGAAAAGACTTCTTCACTGAAAATGTGCAAAATATCACTTTTTTTGGACTATATAAACAATCTCTTTATTGTAAGAAAACAGCTCGCTCACACCTGAGGCTAATGAACCATATTCTGATATGTTTTACCTTTAAGGCCATGTTTGAGGCAGTGCTCCATGACAACAAAGAACTGCTGCAGAGGAGGGTAGTCTGAGTCCAGGGTTCTCCCGAAGCTCAGAGCTGACTCAATTAGCCCCTTGATGCTCAGCTTGGCCATATTCAACAGATTGGCACGCTCCATGGCCATCGGGTCACGGAAGGCTGCAGGCCGACAGGGAAATAACAGTCAAAGCAACTGTGACTCATAAATGATGGGAAGTACAGTCTTATTACATATTTGCATAAAGAATGACAGGGGTGGAAAGTAATTGAGAATAAAAATATGCAAAATGTGCTTTAAAACAACTTAATTCAGCTTTAAACTATTTAAGTCATTGACTTTTGTATTTAAAAAAAAAAAAAAAAAACTGATTTAAAACTTATGTATACTCTTCTACTCTTTTTATTTTTATTATTGTCTTTGCAGTGACAATTCCTGAATAAACCCTCCAAACTCTTTATCCTATTTCTTGTCAATGTTGCACTGGCTATAGTTAATGTGTATCTGAACAACGCTGATGATTATCTTAAATGAACTTTGTGAGATGCACCAGTAGCACACACTCTGTAATGGTCTATAGGTTTACATTCAGGTGAAGACAAAAGACAAACACAACATCAGATACATGTTTTAGCAAATGCTGTGTGTAAGGATATTTTAAGCACACCATATCTCTATAGAGCACAAAGCACTACAGACAAGGCTTACACTGTCTTTGTACTTGTACATAATAGCCACATGTGATCTGCAAAGCTGTATAACCAACAGGGAACTTGAGAGCATGATGAGCCATGGAAAATCAATTGGTTACACAGAGAATGGTGATGTCATGTTTTATCAAATTAGGATGCATTCAATAACATTTGTAATAAACCAGTGGTCCATTGTTTACGCTGTACCTTGCATAGTCCACTCCCCTGGTAGAGACGTCCTGTGCTCAGACACTTTGGGCAGGACATGAATACTCCCTGAAATGGTCTCGGATGCTTTCCTGGCCAAAGCAAAGATAGGAGCCTGCCATCGTCCATCTCCTGTACCTCTTGCACTGGCACTACTACTGCTGCTGCTGCTGCTGTTGCTGCTGTTATTGGCCTTATCCACACCTCCGGATTTGTCCTCCTGCAGCCTCAAAATCCCAAACACCTGAGTCTTCTCCTTGGTGCTTTCCGCTTCAGCTAAAGACAGATCGTGCTCTGCGGGCGATGCCATGTTGCGTACCTCTGTTACAGCATGCATACGCCAATCTCAACGACCGTGGAGCACAAAAACCAAGCTGCAGACCCACATAACAACCCTCCGAGATGAGCTCACCCGTAAAAAAACAATGACAGGTCTGGAGGATAGTGTTAAAAATACAAACGCGGACCCAGAAGCGTAGGCGTCAGGCAGCTACATGGTGCAAACTCGCTCTGTTTACCGCCTCTGCAACCGCTGGAAAGTCAGATTTCTTGGACATTGTGGGTTTGAGATTTGTTTACAGCGCGCAGTCCAAAGGGTTAGCTGCCTTCTGACGGTTCCACTGCTTCCACCACCGGAGGGGCGGTGTCAGAGGCTCACTAGAGCGGCCCAGAGCAAGACACAAAAGATAAGCACTACGTCATCACCTCAGGCTGGTCACTAGCGCCCTCTGGTGGCGGTAGAGGGGATCACAGCTTCACACATGGGCCACAGGTAAATGGAGTATGAGGAGTGAATGTTGTAGGCCTGATTTAATATAATGAACTAATGAAAATGTATAATGTAAGCCTATAGGACGCAGTAGCTCAATTGGTAAACACTGTTGCAGATCCTGACAATAACCATGACCATAGGTGTGGGTAGGAACGTAGATTGACCAGCAAATCGAGAGATTTGCCTTTCGGCTCAGCTCCTTCTTCACCACAACAGACCAATACAGCAACCGTATCACTGCAGACGCTACATCAATCCACCTGTCAATCTCACGCTCCATCCTAAGGTCATGAGCTTTGGGTAATGACCGAAAGGATAAGATCGTGGAAACAAGCAGCCGAAATGGGTATCCTCTGCAGGGTGGCTGGTTGCTCTCTTAGAGATAGGGTGAGGAGCACGGAGTAGAACCGTTGCTCATCCACATCAAGAGGACCCAGCTGAGGCGGCTCGGGCATCTGTTCAGGATGCCTCCTGGGCGCCTCCCTAGGGAGGTGTTCTGGGCATGTCCCACCAGGAGGAGGCCCCGGGCAAGACCCAGGACACGCTGGAGGGACTAAGTCTCTCGGCTGGCCTGGGAATGCCTTGGGGTCCTGGAGGAGCTAGAGGACGTGTCTGGGGTGAGGGAAGTCTGGGAGTCCCTGCTCAGACTGCTGCCCCCACGACCAAGAGGAAGAAAATGGATGGATGGATGTTGCAGATCCACACTGACCCATAGGCAGTTCAGTCCTAGTGCTTCACTGTGTTTTTAAACTCTATACACCTTCACTAGCATCATTTGGATGGTTTCAGCCCATGATTTGCCCATCTGTACTGAACTAAAGGTAAAATGTAGCTGGTAACTTGAAAACTACCGCTTCATGATATCACAAGGTGGAACGGAGCATTTTGAGCTTTGGTGATGTGGACAAATTAATAATAAAGGATAAAGAATAAGGATAAATGTGTGAATGAAACAAAACTCTGGTTATGTTTTTGATGAGGTAACAATATTATAACACAACTAAAAGCTCACAAGAATTAATTTTGTGTAATATAGGACCTCTAAACCAATACTTCTGCTGACACATACCTTGACTGTAGGCTAATCTCTCCATGCTCTCGCTGTGAGTGATGCCCCAGCGGTGAAGGCTCTGAGGGGAGTACATGGTGTATGACGGCGCTTAGACCAAATGTCACTGTCTGCTTTGCACAGCTTGTATTGTAACTTTGTTTTGCTGTTGTTGCATCCAGTGTGGAGAGCGCCCTTGGGTAAACCTACAAACAGAAAATGAAATTGTAAGATGATAACAACATCCTCTAAAAAGACTAGAATTTCATACTGTCTGAAAACATCAGCTGTGTAAGGAATAGTTACACCTTTCCTTCGAGGTTCAGATTCCCTGTTCCCTGAGTTAAAGAAAAACAGGACAACAGGGAATCTGAGCCCAGAAGGAACAGTGTAACTATTCCTTACATATCCTATTAAATAGAAACTTGGCAGGAAGAGACATTGATGAAAAAGTCAATTGTGCAAACTAGAATCAAAGCTGTGTCTAGCAAAAAACACCTGTGATGACATGGGAAAATGAAGGGAAACCCTATGTTTTGATGAGGAAAATGTAACTTGCATAATCCTGATAGTTTCCAAAATAACAGACATGGCAAAGACACGCCTGAGGAAATGTGCTTTACTCGGCCCAGGAGAAGATGCTAAAATTGTGTTTTTTTTTCATGAACATTATAGCTTATTGCAGTGCTTGTCCTGATGTCTTCGAAACATCAGAAAATACACTGTGGCAGAATTTGTTAGTGAATGTTTTTTCTGCTTTGGTCTCACTCTCTAATAGCTTAAGCCTGACCAGCATCATATGACCGTTTCTTACAGCAGACTGCAGTTCATGGTTAATGATTGGGCATAATACAGCCAGGTCAGCCAGCTGCTGCTTTCTTGGCTTCAGATTTTGTCCAGTGTATTTCGTATAAAGAATAACATACAAAAGTAACACCTAAAATGTCCAATTGTTCCAAGGCACATAGTAAAAACAAAAATCTACAATGTTAGCAAATGTATTTAGTTTTGCCCTGTCTTATCCCTCCTAACTACTCAGTCTCATGTCATCTCTGAACCACGCCTAACTATATAGCCTACAATGATAACAGCCCGATCCATGAGGCCATATGATGACTGGAGAACACAGCAGGCCACATGACAGACATCACCAGCAGCCAATCACAGCTCTGTACCCAGCTTTAGTCCACCAATAGAAAAGATGAAGCTCTACTAGAATAATACACCTCAGAACTCAGTCGTAGTACTGGAATTCATAGCCAGGTTTTAATGCAATTTTCAAACATTTCTGTCCAATATTGCTGTGTTTAGGGCCGTCTTACCTCAGAAAGTACTGTCAGTTCATGCCTCAGTGGGTTGGTAGTTTGAATCCAGGGCTTAGCATGTCAGTCGTCTCTGCAGCAAAAATTGAAAACTGATTACATCGCTAGCGTTTGGCATTTTGTAGATTTTAGCTCTTTTTTATGAGTCCATCTCTCTCAAATGAAAAGTCGCTTGTGCGGTTCATATGCGCATTATGCCGGTGCGCGCTGTGGAGACATCCCCGCTCTCTCCAGCACAGAACCTAGAAGACAGGGAGGAGGGAGCACAGAGCCGGACAGAGCTGTAGAAGACAGAGAGGAGGGAGCACAGAGCCGGACAGAGCTGTAGAAGACAGAGAGGAGGGAGCACAGAGCCGGACAGAGCTGTAGAAGACAGAGAGGAGGGAGCACAGAGCCGGACACAGCAGTATCCAGCCTCGGGATGGGAGGGAGGGAGGGGCCACGGAAACATGCATTGAGCACAGGAAGGATGGGCGTTAAACTGGTTATGAATGCAAGTTTTACATGAATGAAAAAGAAAAAAAATGAATGAAAATATTGAGTTTAAAAAAGCAATGTGCAAACATGCAGGGAGGAGACATTCAAACTGGGATTTAGAATAGTGCTGTATCATCAAATACAGTCAACTTAGGCAATTTAATAAATTAACCTATAAATATGTCGAACTGCAGATTTGTTCATGACATTTTTTTATACATTATATATGTACAGGACTGTCCAAAATCAACGTATGTTGAATGTTTTGGTAGATAGGCCACATTATTCATTGAGAATATTGTAACCCATAAAGATGGTTTGTTGACCCGCCACTAGATGGCGTGCCTTTTTTTTTTTTTCACTTTCACTGTAAAAAATGGAAAATGACAGGCAAGCCACCACAAGAGGGCGTCACAAACCAAAAATAAGATTAAAAGTTAAAATCATCCAAATTGTGTAAATTGTGTAGCTGCAGACTATAAAGAAGACTATACATTTGATATTGTTTTATTTATTTATTTTTGTCTCTATGTAATGTTTACTTACCGTAGCCTGTAGTATGTGTAGGTTTTGGGCTACTTCCACTAGGTGGCGTACCCGCACTTTTAGAGGACTGTATGTAGTGACCAACTTTTCTCCTGTTTGTTCACAACTGAAGACAGGGTCATGACAACAAAAACTTGGATTAGGATTAGGCTACTTTGAGCAAAGGATATCAAAGACAGCATCAAGGTGAAAAGTCCAAACTATGTGAAGCTGCAGGAGCACACATCAAACGCTTTTGTTAGGCAGGGCCACTGTCACCTGGTAGGCTCCTCACATGGGACAGTACAAATTACAGGAACAAAACAATGAATAACACCAATTATTTAGAAAAGCAGTTATTAGCACCAACACACCACAGTACAGGGCAGCCCAAATTACAAGGGCAACAATTTGACACGGTGTAGAAAAGATGAAATGTTGAGGCAGACACAGTTATTACAAGGATTGAAAACAGACCTTAATTTAGTGGATACACAGGCAACTCCAGTGGTGCAAGTGATAGTTAAAGGATTTATACAATAGTGCCCATTAAACATTAGAAGTAACATAGTGTTTAGTCAACATCCCACAACATTTGAAGTGGGATTAAAATCAAACTCCTTAATAAATTTAACAGTCATCTTAGAGCTCCAGTGTTTTGGTGGTTAAAAATATATTGCGCAAATCTTTCCATTGCAGAAAGATATTATGAGTCAGCTTGTCAAACAGCAGCCTAAATGTCTCTTTTCCTTTGAATTGGCAGCAGCAAAACCCACAAATACTTTATATGCATGACTTTCAGCATCACTCCTGCAGTGATTTCGGCTGCCCGTGTGTGTCAGCAGAGAGCAGCGGAGCCCTCCCATACCAAACACCCAGCAAAAACATCTCCTTTTGAGTGACTTGAGGTCTCAAATGTGAAAACCATTTGGACAAAATCAGCAAATGAGAGTTGTTTTGGCATGGATAGTAATAATACTAAATATCAAAATGTTGATGAGAAAACATAAGGGTTGTCCAGCTTTGCTCCCCACGGCAAGTGTAAAATGTACAAAAGGGACATGTATGACAGAGGGACAGAGATGTAGAACAGAGTGTCCCAACAAGAATAGTATTTTAATTACAAATGCCGTTTTAAGCAAATTTAACATCTACAAGAATGTTTTGGAGGATCTAGACAACAATATCATTCAAAGAAGACCAAAGTAACAGCAATAATTAACAATATACTACTATGGTAAACACATTCATTTGTTTTTACTTCAAATATTAATTTATAATAAAATAATTTATATGAATTTATTATAAAAAATGGTTTTCGGATGCAATAAATAATCAAAATTGTGTTATTTCTTTAAAACAACAATAAAGTAAAAGCTGTCTACTTTGAAATGTCCTACAGTTTCCCACAAACCCTGAAGGCACCATGTTCCCTTTTTGTTTACAGGATGATGCAATGAGTGCAAGCTTTATTATAGTCTGCATCAAAATGCAATGCCAATGCTATGACAACTCTACGACAAGCCTGTCTGCTTTGTTATCAGCACCGAACCAAGAGACTCAGCATCCCAATTTGTCTCCACACACACAAATGGCTTACAATTGTGACTGACATATTTATCTATAGAGGAAAGGAGGGGAGAGGACTCGTCGAGATATGCTCCTAAAAGCAGACCAGTCATCAGGTGGTCAGATAGTGTGTAAGTGTGCGTGCTCTGACTTACAACATGCTGAGTAAGCGCTTGGTCAGATAATACAGTAATCGTTGTTTGGTAATAGAGCCACTTTTCCCTAAAGAGGTTTGCAGTAATAACATGTGATAAAGTCCACACTGGAAAGAAAGAAAAAGCTACTCAATGTACTGTAGAAGAAGAGGTGGAAAGTAACTACAAATATTCACATTGAGTTCATGGAGTAGGTTTTTTGAGTAATTGTACTTTTTACACTTAAAAAAAACCTTAATATAATTTTAGCCATGTAATTGGTCTTCATTACATTTACGCATTACTAAATAGGTTCAGTCCAAGTCCCAGTCCACTGCTGTCTCAGTCCTGCCTCTGCTCCTCTCTACAACTACAATAAACATAACAGCATTGCATCACCTGCTCTGACTCACCCGAGCTCAGACAATATCAATGTAAAACAAGTTAACTCAGCTTTAAACTGTTTAATTTATCAAGTTTTATATAAAAGACTAATGACTAAAATTGTCTTTAAAAGCATTAACTAATACTAGTGTTTTTCTTGTGTCCTTTATACATTTATTTGGCAGCAGAACTTGTACTTGAATACATTTTTAGTGTAGCTGTACTTTTAATTTCGTATGAATTTTCAGTGCTCTTTTCACCACTGTGTACGAGTCATTCATGTTCAGAAGTCTTTATGCATGTGCTAAACAGGACAGGCCTTTCCAGTGAAGAGTGTATGAAGACTCTTTCCCAGACCAGTGATAAGTGTCACCTCTGTGGGGGCTTTGACACCTGGGCGGGTGTGAGGGGGGAGGGGCCGCGACGAGTTCAGCCTTCACACCTCGCTGATGGGAGCTGAGCCTATGATCCCATGTTACCTCTGAGCGCACGCATACAGTCAGCTCACGTATCTACAAACAACACAACAGATAAGAAGTTTGAAAAGTGACAATACAAAGATATACTGGTGCATTAGAAAAACATGATCGTAACCTATGTCATCTTTAGCACATTGGCGTTTTGTTTTGTTTTTTTGTTTTTTTATTAGGAGTGCATGAACAGGGAAGTTGTTTTAGATTACGGAAAGGTATTTCTCATTTTTTTTATATTAGTAGAATACTTGGGAGGCAAACGTCTTAAGATAAACGCCAGATCATTCAACAAGTGGGAAATGTACAACTGGCCAAAACAACAAAAGTTAATACTGGTAACATTTAGTAAATTTCATCAACTCACAGAAAAGTGCACTAAGGTTCTCTTCTACAAAATTAGGATATATTTAAAAAGTGATCTCTATATGACCAATTAGTACAGACATATCGAGGCTTACACTGCAGGGAAGTGTTTAGGACCAGTGTGCCAATCCCATAACCTCCGCGCCCCTCTGACACACATCCTGCTTCTTTTATCATCGTCCTGCTACAGAAAACTCATTTGTATCATTTAAATCACCGCCAAGAGATCTTTTATTAAAATAGGGAAGACAAAATTCTGCTACGATGAAATGTAAAACTAAAGGAAAACTACTACATATACAACTATTGTCCTAAATTTACAAGTCTATTTGGTTGTTCTCAGGTTAGAGATTGTGTAGTCACGCCCACAAATAAGACAAGGAGGCTGGAGGCAGTATCAAAGATGTATTGAACTTTCATAATAAATAAAAAAGAGGGAGAAAAATGACTTTATATTACTCAAGTTATTCTCAGTACCATCTAGGATATTGTTTGGCTTTCGGATTTGATCAGGCCTAAATTAAGGTTAAACATGGTCTAAAATGAGACTAAACCATGGATAGGATAGTTCTAAATATTGATGGACTCAAAGGAGGACAAAACCAACAGAAAATAAATACCCAAGCTGCAGACAGTCATACGTACCACAAGAGACAGTCCGTGCACTACCAGTTGTTTGCGAACTAGTTTGAGAAACACTATGTTCATGGTCTCACTATAATAATAGAACACATTTGATCTTTTTCTTTAATATAAATGTTATTTTCCCACATGTCTATTAAACAGTATAGGCATATTGCGCTCTCAGTGACACACAGCAATTTTGGGGTTTTTTTGTTGGTTTTTTTTTTCATTTCTGAACTTTTCACAACAGCAGTATCAGTCCTATCTCTCAGGGGAAGGCTGTGGGAGAGTTTTGCCGTGTTTCTGCTAAAGGGAAATGTCTGTTCACAATACAAAGCCTGATGAGATGACATGTACCTGCTGAAGACCACCAGTCTAGACCCAACACAGGCTTTCTGCCACAGGGTGAGCCACTTCAAAGACACTTTTTATATCAAATATATTTAAAGGTATAATAAACACTTTGCTTCGACCTTTGGGGGTCATCAGTGAACAAGTCCTCCTTAATAGTGAGTGTGAACGTAAACAATGTAAAAGCGAAATATACAGACTGCACTTTACTTATGAAAAGAAAGTTCTGTTCTATTGTTTATTTTATTGTTTGTTCGCATCAAGCAACATGTTAAAAGACTAAAGTAGGCTAATGAGGGTTTTAAAATTATATTATATTGTAATTTGGGGCAATGATGAAAAATTGTGATGATTTGACGATCATGGTACAAACAAATGGCACATTTAGTAACACAAAGAAATTATACAGCTTATATTTCTAATTTGTTGATAGAACTCATAAAGCAAGGAATCACAGAACAAGGCAATTGAACAGTGTCTGTATCCAGGATCCACCCCTGTCCTGGTGAGAACTCTGTAGAGTTTGAAGTAATGAGGACATTTAGCACCTGGAGTCATGTGCTTAAGGGTTAACCAGTGTGTCGTCTTTGTTCATTGGCAGCTCACACACTAACCTCTAATATTCCCACAGGGATATTGATTTTAGTTCCTGTATCTGCAAATAACTAGCAGTGATGTGTGTTTTCCCATGTGGACACTAATTGGCTCATTTGGTGGCAAATGAGGAAGATGAAGAAGATGCCCAAGTTGTTATAAAACACAACAAACTACACAGCTGGATTATAATTTTCTTCTTGCAGGTCAGTGACTAGAAAGGTGCCATGTTTTTGTTATGTTTGGCTAAAACTTTCACTTAACCTCACCGAGACTGGTAATTGACAGTACGGAGGCAGATGTTACGGTAGCAAACAGCCCTTAAACAAGCAAAACAGTGACAAAAGTTTGCTCAGTGTCTGTGGCGTTAAGTCTTACATTTCAGGTTACGCTTAGTCAGATTTGTTTGAAGATCCAGTTTCAAACACAGGGATTCATAAACTGTGATAAAGATTTTGCTGGATTTGTATGAAAAAAATGTCTAGCAATGCCCTATCAGTTTTTCCTATTAACAAAACAATGCATTTAGGAATCGTATGTTTATTTTGTAATATTGTAGAGCAGGGATGCATTTACTCAAGTACATTTACTTGTTGAGTAAGTTTTTAAATACAATTATTCTATTGCTACTTGAGTAATAGTTTTGGTTTCTCTTCCCACTGCCAGTAAGTCATCAAATGTTTTCTGTATTAAATGACTTGAACATGTTTGTTTCTACTTCAGGTGTGATTTAGTTGTTCTCATTTCCTTTGAAAATACCAGACTTTGTGGATTATTGTGTCGTTCCAGTTAATTAAAGTAGTTTTCCCACTACTTTGTACTTCTACTTAAGTATTATTATTTTAAAGTAATGGAACTCTTAAGTTGTTGTCTACTCTAACAAACTCTGAATAATACTGTGAGACTGAAGCCACATTCCAATATCATTGTACATTATTGCTTTCCCCAGGTTAAATTGGGTTAAATTGTGTTCTGGTTTACTGATGGTTTTGTAATTTTCAGTAATACTTCCATGTCAAATCTGAACTTTGAAATTTGAAAAACAGAAACAATCTTGTATATAAAAAAATAAGAACATTGACACAGTTCAAGCTGGAAGCTATGAGTATACGATGTATAAGTTAACTATTACACTATGGTGAACCTGCAACGCACTGTGCTTTGGGATTTCCCACTTTTTGTGACTTTTGACCTCATGGCTTTTCCATCCCACTGAACCTGCCTGTTTGAGAGAGCCATGTGCTAAAGACAAGGAGCTGCTCATCTGTGGAGGGTTAAAGCGTTATAGGGCCAACGCAGAGGGGAAGCCGCCCCAAAAAGACCGAGACGTTGTCATGATTCATGTACTAGCAGACAGGAATGCCATTGAGAAAGTTCAGAAGTGGGGGATGACACAAGCACGCAAGAAATTATCCAGTTAAATGATGAATCTACAGGAAAAAATATTCCCATATGTTGTTCTGTTTCAAATCCAATTTAGACTTTCACTACTTTTAATGTCTGGTCTCTTTTAATGTGGCAACTGCAGCCCACAAAAGCACACAGACAATGCAAAACAATGGGTATTTTCTGACAATTTAATTGAATAGAAAATATTTTCAGATGGTATATAGATGATTGTATTACTGTGGTTGAAGCATTCTGCACGCACTGCTGTTCTAATAGTCACTGATCATTACAATCCAGCAAATATTAAACTTTGAGCGTTTAAATGGTGTGGTGAACTGGCAGGTACACATTACTACCATGACCAAGAGGGGAATAAATTATGAAGCCTGTGGGGCAGAACCAAAGACATCCAGTGATGAGGAAAACATATTGAAAGTTTCCACTCAAAGACACAAGCCAGAAAAGAAAATCACTACAGGATATTTCAGTGATATGTGGAAAAGAATTGAAAATATATTAAACAGTTATACGATTTTTAATCAATAAGCTGCATTTTAAATTTGTATAAGATAGCAAATTTAACATATTTGACTTTGAGATATAACAAATGATTGACTCCTGCATTATTTTATTTGCAACTGGTGCTGGTTCTGGTTGGTTAATTGTTTCCAAATGAATATCAAGCCAATGTCACTTGTCACCTCAGTCGTATGATGACATGTCTATACAAGATACTTTTTTGTGTTTTTGTTTTTTCGTGAAACCTCACTTTATACTACAAGAATACACTCAGACACTAATAAGATAAGGTGGTAAAAATGAAAAACATAATGCATCGCAAGTTTGACTATTTGTCTTTGCGCTACAAAAGTCAATCACAATTTTGCAAACAGCCTAGAATTAAGCATCATTATTTCCAAAAGCATTAGTATGTTTAAAAGATCTGATTTATAAGATAGTGGAGACTGAGGAAGAAAAGAAAAAATGCAAAGAATATAAATTTCTGGACGTACAAAAAATATGATAATAGTATTTAAATAATGCTTTGAGTGGTCAGCTGGGCAAACAAGTGATACGAGTGATTGACGTGAGGAGAGATAAGAGAGATGGTCATAAAAAGGTCTGTAAACACACAGAGTACACCTCCACATATAAATAAATATATGTGTATACAATAGAATAGGGGTCCCGGGAGAGGTGTCTCTGGAGAAATGGGCTGACATATGGCCAGCAGACAACTGCACTGGGTGTGTGTGGGTGGGGCCGCTGGGTGCTCGTGTGCGAGGCCAGATGAATAGGGCAGTGGTTGGAAACAGTTGAAACACAATATTCATTCAGTGTTGCCTTGCTGCTGTTTGTGAGTGGGATGGGCCGGGGGGGATGAGTATTACCCCATATTATGAGGATGTTACTTTATTTGCCCTGCAGCTCGTGGGAACCGTTTGAGGATAAAAGAAACTGGGGTACAATTCAGACCATGTGCTGCAAAATATAAATAATACATGTTTTTTATTACAGTAAATGGGTCATGCTTGTGAACAACCTATTTTTGTTTTAGCTAAAGTGGTCCTAGTATATTTGGTATGTTTTGATTATGTATAGTATATTATTATATACTTTTTTAAAAGCCAGAATTGCAGACATCTATAAATCAACATTAGTGGAAACTTCAACTTTGTCAAAACAACTCAACGTACCTACTTCTTACACCTATACCTATTGTTTGCTATATATTTTTAAACAAAGTTTAATTAAAGTTTAAAATCAGTGATGCACGCAGCTCGTTCTGTACGTTGCCCGCATCGGATCAACATGTGGGAATTCCTCCAGTGTGCCAGTAATTCCTAAACATAAACATACAAATACACTGCGCAGCACAGAGCCAGGGGTTGCTTGACGGCTATTTGACTGAATGGGCCCGTCGCCATGGTTACAGCAGCACTTCATCAGCCCATTGAGCGAACAGATGGCCGATGTGCAACAGGAGGCATACGTTTGAATGAACACACAAGGCCTGGTGCACAAACACACACCCGTGGATGCTCTCGCGCTCCGAGGGAGGGTATAGAACAACCAGCAGCATATGTTCCACTAGTCAGAGTGCATTCATTCAAGGATAGAGAGGGGAGTGGAGGAGAGAGAGAGGGGGGAGTGGAGGAGGGGAGAGAGCGAGAGAGAGAGAGGAAGAGGGGGGAGTGGAGGAGAAAGGGGGGGAGGAGGGGAGTGGATGAGGAGAGAAAATACAGTGAGCAAGGGGGAGGAGGAGAGAGAGGAAGAGGGAGGGAGAGTGACGAGAATAGAAGTGGGTGAGGAGAGACGGAGGAGAACGAGGGAGGGAGAGAGGGGGGTAAAAAAGGACAAGGGGGAAGTGGAGGAGGGAAGGGAAAGGAGAGAGAAGATATGGGGGGTGGGGGTCAGTGGGTGTTAGGCAAAAGAGCAAAGGGTGAACTGAGGTGCAGAAATATGACAAAATGAAGAGAAGCCATAATGGTGCTGGAGTCAACTTTAAGAGGGTACATTTTTAGATTTAACAGTTCAGGAAAAGCAACTGTATCACCTTTGTACTGTAAATATACTAAAACTACTGCTAAATGTAATGATATGCAAGTTTTTAAGCTACCGCACAACTTCCTTATCACATAATCTAAGATGTTGCACCACCACCACCAAGGTTATATTAGGTTACATACATTTTTTTCTTCTTTTTCCCTACAACTAATGTTCTTCTATTAGGACTCAGTTACACCAACAGTTCCATGCAAAAGGAAAGGCCACTGTGTACTTGTGGTGTACACTTGTGGATGCTGGTGATTGCCAAAACTTGGTAAATCAGGTCACAACTGTGGTCCAAACCCAAACTCGCAGTCGTAAGTACACACGCAGTCTGGAAGCTGTTCATTTCTGTTTTGGGCTCAGTCGAAAATAAAGTTGTTTATATTTATAGACTTGGAGTGAATACAGGACAGATATATTTTGTTTCTGGCTGTGGAGTATTTTAGGATACCCTTGTCACAGAGTGCATGCAACTATAAAAATAACCCACAGCACAATAAAACAAGTAATTTCTACTAGCACAATTGACTCTCTCTGTGTTAAGAAATAATGCCTTTTTCTCAACAGTGATAATGTGATGGTAATATTGTTATGATTTTAATACATATGATACCAAGTGATACTAAGTTACTAACTGTTGTCAGTGATAGTTGACACATACTCAAAAACTAATGCAAAATTGTGTATTTACAATAAAATTCTAACAGGAACAGGTCCAACTGAATTAGCCTAGACATTGAGCTTTGATTTGATCCCACAATAAACAGTAAAATATGTGGTTCTTGTTAAAGGGACCCCTCCCATCTTTACTGCACAAATAAAAATCATTTGCTTTGTAGATGCAGTAAAATTTCACTCAATTTGTGACACTTTTTGCCAAACATCAGTCATTTGTTATTCCTTTTTTTATTAGTTGATATTTGTAAATACTCCTTCTATCTATTCACAATTCTTGTTTCCTTTTTACCACTAAACTTGCCCTTCTGTTATTGTTTTTATACTGAAGTACCAACAGAACCTGAGCTATGTACCCCACCCAAACCACACCCTCATCACTCACCACTGACTAACTGCACAATCACACAGGCCTGGTCCCTCTCTGGGGCTGCTGTAGCTCAAGGAAACACAGGGAGTGGAGACTGTGGTCACATGCCACTAGAAAAGACAAGAAAAGACTCTGCATGTGACTTTAATAATCACTGAATCCACTGGTCAATTATTTGTACCCAGTTCAGCCCATTCATACTAGCACTTAAAATATTGTCTCAATATAGAAAGCAATGACATAGTGTTAATGTAACAGTAGTAACAACATACAATATTTTTCAGGTGCTGAAGTTGAACTTGAACTGGATTCAAGAACTCTGTGGTTGTTGTTTCAATACAGTGTAGTTACAGGGTGAGAGCATACTTTTAAAATATCCAAATGTCAAAAATTAACATGAACTACAATATGAATATTTAATTGTCTGTTATACACTGCATATTCTTAGTATGTGATTATTAAAAAATAAAGAAATATGATTTTGTTTTTTAATAAAATATATTTTATTTGGCAGATTAAGCACTTTACATGAAAGGTTAAGTTCACTTAGTTGAAACAGCAGCCTAAACTCTCCTAATTTGCCGACACGCCAAAGTGGTTTTCTGATTACAGGTTCCGGTAAATCTCATGAAATCCCTTTCTGTAGATAAACCTTTATTATCAGAGTCTGTGGCCCAGTGTAAACATTACTTTTAAAGACGTATGCTTCTCCATTCACACAGATAAGATATAAAAACAAGCTCTGAGATTAACAACTAATCCACTTCTCTATTTCAAACACCCTTTAGGTTTACTTACACGCATGGATTGACTGAATCTTCATTTAAAAAGTCTGCCTTTTTGTATCCGAAAGGCAAATTTACACCATGGTTGACAGAACATCACTTATTTTTTCTCAAACTTCAAACATCTTACTGACCATTGATCCCCTTGAACAAACAAACCTGAAATAAGACCATTCTTGAGTAATTTAAATATTTGTCCCTTGTTTCTTCTCAGGTACGTCATGAGGGGGGAGGCTGTGACCATCTAAGAAAAAAATAATACAACAATGTACAATAAAATATTAATAAATGTAGAAGACTCTTGCTTTTTGACTTTTCAATAAACCATATAAAAAACACGTACATACCTTGGTGCTAGATGGTACCTGCCTCTGTGGTTAAATCTTCCCCTGGAGTCTCTTCTATTGGCAGGAACCCCTCTGTTGTGATATTGTTGTGTATAAAAGTCTGGATGTTGTTGTGAAGCTGAGGGGTAGTTTCCTCTGCTGTGTCTCCCTCTGTTTTCATATACTTGATGTCTTCTTCTCACCTCTCCTCTGCCCCTCCATCTTTCTGCACTATGATGAATGCCTCGTGGGTCCAACTGATTTCCCAAGCCTTCTCCATCTGCAATTAAACTCAATAATTAACATATTTATCTAAATTATAAGATAAATATAGATGCAAGATCATTAAAATAAAACATCTGTGATATAATGTGACTCTCAAATCAACCAATTGTTAGGACTTGAACCTTTTTGTTAGAAAACAGAATATTTTACTTAAAATCCATGAGTCAGAATAGATATACCACAACCAAAAAGGAAAAAAAAGAATGATGGGATGGAACAATTTTGAAATTTACTGTACCTAGTGCCTTGACTGACAGGTTGTCCCAGCTCCTTTAAAGGATATGGGTCAAATTCAAGAGACAAATTCCATTACAGGAACAACGTAGAGTATCTTAACTTTGACTCACCTCACCATGTTGTTTAAAGCACAGGCAGTAACCAGAGTAAGGCCAGTTTCATCAGTTTTTTCTACCACCATAATGTTCAAAAAATATAATATTTACTATATGGTCTTACAATAACACTAGGGTTTAACATTGCCATTTTTCTTCTCTGAGAAACTGAAAAGAAACAAACTGGAGGAGACATGCAAAGACAGTTATGATGGATTCACAGTTAAAGGGTAGTTGTGAGAGCAGGCGGGCAAAGAAGATATTTGCTGAGGAGACTAAACATCAGGCCTGATTCCAAACAAAAACCAAACTGGGCCCTCCGTGATACCACATAGCGCCACCACTGCTCTCCCGCACTCTCCCTCTCCCTCTGCAGTAATGACGGGTGTCTGTGTCTGAGGTACAGAGAGGGAGACGCGCTCCATCTATTAAACAAGAGTCCCACAGGGGTTGACTTGGGCAAAACGCAGACAGCTCGGCGCAAATCTGAGCCTCTCCCCCAAACATGCAATGCAGAGTTTGTCAGAAAATACTGGCAGAAGATTTGTAAGAGAGTGGGCTACACAAAAACTATGGGTTCAAATTTCTTATGGTTAAGTTGTGTGACACAACATTCAAACGCTGTAAAGAGTAAAAACAAGGTTTACATAGGGGACAATATTGTGTGTTACCATACTGACTAGGGTATAAACACAGAATTATACATCAGTATTTCCCATTAATAGACTATGAGACGATGTTGCGCCCCATTAGTCCAAAATCATCCTGCATCATCTAAAAATAACCTGAACCATGAATTGGCATCACAAAATTACACTTTATACAATTATAAACATTTAAAAGTAACAATACTAGACATAGTGGATTGCTTACAGATTGAAAATAGGCAATAAGAGACATAAACACTCCACAAATTATGAAATGTAAAATGCCACCATAGTCTGCCTGGTGTCTATGGGAAACACTGATACATATTCATGTGTAGGTGTGGGAAATGAGTAAGTTACATAAATCAAGACCATGAACAATGATGTAGTAACAGAAGGAAACGGGAGATAAAAGGATGAGGAGTAACAAAGGCAGCAGAGCAAGAGTCAGACACAGTGGTCTGTAATCAGTCTTGTTGTGCGTCTTAAAATAGAGCTCTCCCACCCTATAAACGGAACCTACTATTACTAGCACACTGACAAAGCATGTCTACTCTCCAAGTGTGTGTTATGCTCAAGGCCACCGCACACATGGAGCTACTTACAGAAAGGCCCTCTGGGAAATGTGGTTCTATGTGGGGAACCAAGGAACTACAAGCATTGATCAACAGTCACATTGGAGGAGTTTGCACTTCTTTTCAGATCATATGCATTTTCATCACGTTGTCAGCTTTTGTATGTGGTTGCATACACTTAAAATCCTGTGGCTGTGGTCTCTGCTGAGCCCCTTGGTAAAAGAGTAAATTGTAACACTGTACAAAATATTTATTATGCAAGAAGTGTAATTTGTGCTATCACAAAGGAAAGTTTAAAAATCAACAATTATTCAGAATAATCTGTGACTAATTAACTACTGAAATAATTACTATTAACTATTTTGATGACTGTTAACCATTATCTGGAGTACAAACAAGTTGAAACTAGAAGTTTACATACACTATATAAAGACACATTCGCTTTTTTTTCTCACTGTCTTAGATGAAATGACATAACAAAACTTTTCCTGATTTAGGTAAATTAGGATTACCAAAATTATTTCTATTTGCCAAACGCCACAATAAGAGAAAAGGATTTTTAAAGACAATTTTTCAATACTTTCTTTTAAGTCAGATGTTTACATACATTTCATTAGTATTTGGTACCATTGTCTTTAAACTGTATGACTTAGGTCAAACGTTTTGGATATTCGTCCACGAAATTCTCACAATACTTTGCAGGAATTTTGTCCCATTCCTCCTGACAGAACTGGTGTAACTAAGCCAAGTTTGTAGGCCACCTTGCTCGCACATGCCTTTTCTGGTCTGCCCATAAACTCTTTTGCTTTTGTTCTTAGGGTGATATGCATTTACATTTCGGACCAAAGCATGTTCTTCTCGGGGACACAGAACTCGTCTTCGTCCTGAATGGTATGATGGCTGAACATTTCTATGGTGTAATACTTGTATTGTACTTGTGTGTCATAGTTTGATCAGATGAATGTGGCACATTCAGGCATCTGGAAATTGCACCCAAGGATGAACCAGACTTGTGCAAGTCCAAAATTCTCTTCCTGATATCTTGGCTGATTTCTTTTTACTTTCCCATGATGTTACACAAGAAGCAGTGTATTTCAGGTGTGCCTTCAAATACGTCCACAGGTGTGTCTCTTACGAACTCAAATGCTGTCAATAATCAGAAGCTTCCAGACATGACATCATAATCGTATTGTATGTAAGCTTCTAACTTTGAATAAATCAATGAAAAATTGTCTTTGCTCATTATTCTGACATTTAGCAAATACAAATAATTTTGGTAATCCTAATTGAACTTAAAACAGGAAAAATTTAGTTTGATTTCATATCAGACTGTGAGAAAAATGTGTCTTTTTATATAGTATATGTAAAATTCTGGTTTCAACTATGCCATTTACTAGGAAAGCAGCATATTTTATCCTCAAGAACTTACTCTACTCTCACCTGGGTGACGCTCCTTGTGTCGGGGGTCTTCTCTGGTCTTAAAGCTGAACTGTGGAGTGTCACGTCTGGGTCTGGACTGTAGCTCTCTGCCTTTCTTCAGACAAACGTCTTTAACTTTGGTCCTCAAGGTATCAAAGACACTCAGACAGGAGGGCTAGAGCAAATGACAAGGCATGGTTTAACAAATTGCTGGTTTACATCTTTTAGAACAAGTATTTACCCATACTTGGACCAATGCACTAAATTAATAACATAATTTTATATTACAATATTTTTTTATTTTTCCTAAAATTTTCTCACTTCAATGTGATAAATATATTTTAAAAAAAACATCAGTACAGTAAATAACAGCAGTAACTTTCTTATAATGGCTCAACATAAATGGGAAGAGGACCATGGTCTATGTAGCTCCCATATTTTTAGCAACTCATTATAACCAAATCGACACCCATGTTCTGCAATTCAGGAGATTATAAATATCCATTATCATATTGTGTGACTTTGGATATTAGTAGAAGACTTTAGAACCTGCTTTTCAAAGAAATTTTAATCCATCAACTCCACTTACATTGTTGTCCAGCAGCACCAGGTCCTCCACACTGCTATGAGCCAAGAGATACTTTGAGTGGAAAAGTCGTCCATCAAAGCTGTTCCAGGGCATCAGGGCTTCGGAGGTTATTGGACAGCCACTGGCACAGTTTGCCCCCAGCAAATAACTGAGACCACGCACATAGAGGCATCCTAGCTGTATGACCCGGCTGCACAAGAAGGGTAACTGTAAATAAAAATTGAATAAATGATGAAAAATGATTTTTGTTGTGTAGTAAAAGTCCAATGCCAATCATTTCCACCTGTTTTTACAACAGTTGACAATTAGTTCAACAAACCTGTAAATGTAAAACATTTTGAGTAATACACAACACAACAACAGTACTTTTAAATGTGCACTAAGGCACAGGGTCCGCCACTCACTTGACTTTATAGAAATGTTGCTGCGTTGCCTGAATGTTCTGCAATATGGAATTAAACTACATGGAGACAAGTAGTCAGATCTGCGTAGAAGCAACCTAGCTGACATAAAAATACCCATTTTGTTAGCATGTAACCTCTGTAATTGAACAAAGGAGATGGAAAAAATGATCATAAAGACAGGCAGGGTGCGAACCCTGCAAAGGAAAGGATAAAATAAATACTAGTTTTAATTATGCAACTTTGTATTTTCTAAACCTTTGGTGCCGTTTCATGGCAATTGTGAGTAAACTGAAGGTACAATGAACAGTGCAGCAGCAGCAGCCTGTGAGCTGAGAGTAATGGCAGCAAAGGCCAACAGCAGGCAGATGTGTGGCTCTCTCACCTGTCTCTGCAGATAGCACTGATAACACACACACACACACACACACACACACACACACTTAGCCCTGCCTGCCACCTGCCTCCAGTCAAACACAGCTTCACCTTCAGAAAACAAAGAACCAGCGGACACACACAAAGACCTGCAGCCGTGCACAGACACACAACAAAGAAAAGAGACAGGAAAAAGGGAGAAGGAGTAACATGAAAAAGGTGAAAGTGGTTGCGTGTGACAGAGAGAGAGGGACAAAGACACGGTGAATATGTGTGTGTGCGTCCAGTGGGTTGGAGGGAGTCTGGTGTAAATAGCTCCATGTGGTGAGCGACTGTCACCACTCTCCGTTTCACTAAATACACTGTACACATGCCAGTCTGTGGAGTGTCGCAACAAGGTTACAAATATAAGTCTTCTGCTTTGGTAAAAAAAAAAAAAAAGGGGGAATTCAATCGATTTGGTATAAGTTTAGGAAATGTAGTGTTGATAAAAATGTTTAGGTAGAGAATTTCACCCTGTTTACGTGCAAGCTTTTCTGTGCACCAATTAGGCTAGATCCCTGATGAGCTTAACTTTTCTGAGACAGTTTTTTTTAAGTCAACGCCCAGTACTAATTACTGTGTAGAAATAAAAGAGCATAATACAAATAATTAAGCAGTAAAAGTAAATGGTGCTAAAACAAAGGAGCAAACAGTCCAGTTTCCAAAAGAGCCCAGCAAGACTGAATGTATTTTTAAAAACTGAACAGGTAACTTTGCACTATCTAAGACAATTGGTGTAATAAAACTGTGGCTAACCTTAATCTGCTGGAGCTCTTGAGGAGATTTCTGCGTCAAACATACAGCCTGGCTCAGGTATGCGTCCACGTCCTCTTGAGACATTGTCTGTACCTGATTGGAGTTGAGAAGTGTATACAGTTAGCCATGTCAACAACGCATCTATGTGTATTCTATGTGGGACAGTTTGTTTTGTCTGCTTTCTGTGCAACAAGAGAAAGAGACAATACTGAAAGCAAAAACAAGACAGCCCGATTATATGTTCAAAACAAACAAGCCCCATGTGATTTAAAAGGCGAGTGGTTGAGGGCTTTGAATGCAGCGGTGATCAGACAACAACAGCTACTGTCTTCAGCCTAAGTTGACCTATCAGACTGAGTCCAGTCTCATTTGAATAACTGTCTCCGAGAGTCGATCACTGCATTTGAAAGTCAGTCTGCCACCCTCACTCAGATGGTTTCTTTAATTAAAACAGTAAAATCAGCATATTAGTAAGCATCAGAACAAAATAGTTATTTCCTTTGTTTTTTCTACCTTTAAGTCAAACAAGAGGGAAGCGCCATGCCAACACAAGGAAAAACATGGGGTCATAATCGTGAAAAGTGTTACAAGTGAGACAGTCTCTTTAGTAAAATTATGCATTAAAATCAGAAGTTTTTGTTGTTGTTGTTGTTGCTGTTGTTTTATGTGAATACAACACATGCATGCAAAACCTCACAAAAATGTATGCCTGAATATATTAAGGAGAAACACTTGCAGAAATAAAGGCTTAAATATGCAAGGCTTTGTCCATCAGAGTACTTTGCTTACATTAGAGATCACAAAGAACAGTGTCTGTGGTTAAACTAGGCACTCAGCAGGAGATAATGGCCTTCATAATGCCTTTACAAACAACAGGCAACGTTTGACTCCACATTAAATGTTGACAAAATAAAATATATTGTTGTGAAGGTGTTGCACAAATTTTGTATCAAAATCTTCATCATCATCAAACACATCAAGCCTTATTCTTCTGTGTTGACATAAAAAAATGCATATTTTCATTAATAAACCAAAATTATTCAATCAAATCAGGGCTAGTAACAAGTGACTGTATCAGACAGAAGTAAAAAACAGTTTTGTATGTAAAATAACATCTTGGAAAGATTAGTCAAGTTAGTAAAGTTATTGTTATTGTTATTATTATTATTATTATTATTATTATTATTATTATTATTATTATTATTATGCTACTCAACACCTTTACACACACAATTAATATATTAAGTGTAAGTAAAGATATTTATTTTACCTGGACAGTTATGTAGGTCACTAGACATAATGTAACAAAAAGGTGCTCCTCTATAATTCCATACAAGTCTGCAAAGTCTTGGCAGTCAAGAATTGCCAAAAAGCATGCAAGGCGTAGTGATGAAACTTCCTGCTCTTTGCCGAACCATAACGCGTCTAACCCAGGATGATCACCTGCACAGATCAAATGTTGACATTTCAGACTGGACATAAAAAAAGAATAAATAAAATACTTTATTTCATTGCTTCTTACATTGAATTTTAAGTGGGATAGGGGGGACCAGTTCAGGCTCTTTCAGAGGATTTCCAGGGTAAACAAACCATTCCTTAATTGGTGGTGGGTTTATATCAACATCTATGAACAGACAAATGATACACCACACGTCTGTAGGACACTTTATGCAGTATTGTGTTGTAATAACACAAAAATTTCAAACCCTACAAAAAATACAAATTTCAACACAAAATACCATGTGATCTAATACTAATTCCAATATAGTTCAAGACCATTCTAAAACAGTTGCCTATGCCGTATTATGACCAATGTGAACATGTAGTTTGATATTACCATTGAATGTATGCAGTAGTAGAACACCATATATTCTCTGTCTACATGGTTTATAGACAATAGCTTGTGGCAATAACTGTGTGTCCTCTTCGTCCTCCAGACTGTTGCTACATTCAACCATTCCCTCAGACACAACAGAGTAAACCATGAATCCCTCTGCTGCTACATGTTTCTCTCTACATGCCTAGTAGAAACCACACAAAAACGCATATTTAGAAAATGTGACAAAAGCACTCGCATAAATAAAAAATATCTATGTACAATTGTACCTGTAATATGGTTGGACTGACGTATTTCTGGTAAACAGCTGCAGGGTGGTCTGTTGTTTCACTAGACCGACGTTTCGTTTGTTCAAATAGTATGTATGACTGAACACCCTTCTCGAGTAGTTCTTTGTCTACAGGTGATAGTTTTAAAGATGGTGGAATAAGTACATCATGACTTTCTGAACAGGAACGCACAAACTGAGACACAGCAAGTATAATTTGACCCTGCTGGGAACCAGGATAGGATGTAGGATTAAATTTTCTATAGAGGGACAATATGTAAATGATTAGTGACCCTAAAATAACAAAGTGAGAAAAAAAGAAAAAATGTATAAAGCTGAACCTGTATTTTGCCAAGGCATCGTTTCGTATATGTTGCATTCGCTCTTCATACACAACATCATTACCGAGGAGGCAAGCTAATAGTGGTAAGTGAAAAACTGCCAATCCAAGGGTGTGGCATAGTCTCTGTCGGTCATATAGGACTGTGGTTAGAGTGTCGATCCTTAACTTTGCAGAAGACAGATACGGAGCACTGAAATCAATGCAATTTTAGTGATTAATAATCAATGAAAAATCTATATATAAATTTAAAATAA
Source organism: Periophthalmus magnuspinnatus (assembly GCF_009829125.3). NCBI lineage: Eukaryota > Metazoa > Chordata > Actinopteri > Gobiiformes > Gobiidae > Periophthalmus > Periophthalmus magnuspinnatus. Next base: position 32,295,942 of record NC_047128.1, read on the forward strand.
CATTGTTATCAGCAAACCTGTCAAATATAATGAAGTCTGTGTCGTGTCCCAATATGCCCATGCAGTTGTGCTCACGTGCATAGCTGGCAATCTCATAGTCAGCTTCCCTCACTGAACAAAATACTTCCTGCCCCAATGATCTGATCAACAGAAAAATGTGTCAATAAATCTTCAAACCGACTAAAAGGACTTAATGAATTACTCACTTAAGAGCAAATCTGGTAAATGTTGCCAGACCAGAAGGCAAAACACTCATCTCTTGACAAGGCTGCTCTCCATAGGCTTTAATATGGGCAAATATTTTACACACATCACCATTTACTCTACGGCGCCTCTTTATCTGTGAAGAATAAAAATGTCAAAGAAATAACAAATGTTCAGAGTCTATACATAAATTATTTTCTGACATTAGGTGTTACCCATGTTAGTCTCTTTTGCTCCTCCACAACTCCATCAAAGAAGAAGACTAATCTGATGCCCGCAGAAGTAATGGCTTCCACCCAGTTTTTCAGGATGGCCATATATTCTTTCCACTGTCCCCCGGACACCCAGTCTTTACAGGAGTACCAGTGACGCAGACATGCCATCCCATCCACGACCAGTGTGGGAACTGGATGTGAAATAGTTCATCATAAAAGGTTAAGCACATACTACAGACAAATATAGCAAATAAAATCATCTTTATCTGTCCTGTTCATTGAAAACATACATGGTGATGTTCATTAAATACACGTAATGGATCACAAGACATAACAAAAGTCACATAAACTATCCCATTTTGTACCAATACAACGGGTCAGGTTGTGTGCAGATGTACCTCCCTGTGGAGCAGAGTGTTGTTTTGCCATGTCCCTCAAGTGTACAGTCACACACGCTTCAGGACAGCAACGGTCCATAAAGCTTTGAAGGCCCTTCACACCCATTTCTGTAAAATAATAATAATAATAATAATAATAATAATAATAGTAGTCAGTATAAACCATAGTTAAACGTTTAAACTGGGTCTTGTTTATAGTAGCCGCATTGTCTTTCTGCTAAATGCTAGCATCTAAACGCTCTTTTGTCACTTTGTCCATGCTAGCTTGCAGCTTTTAGACTGAATGATCGTCCTTGTTTATACTTATGCTACAATGTTTAGATAGTAACTTACTTAAATCCCTTCTGTAAAAAAAACAAACAAAAAAACACAAACCCGTGTTGCATTTACTTGGCCGAAATGCAAATTACTTCCTGTGGTTTGCGCGTGGCGTCACCGCGTAGCAAAACAAAGCACACGTGCTTGACGCATGGAGCCTAGAGCACAGGGTCTTTTTACACGGTGTAAGTGCAATCTTCAATTTGACAACCGCATTTTCACATATAATTGTGTAAATATTATGCAGTCATTGCCTATCAGCAGCTACTCAATTAAACGTGTAATTTCAATAGCGATTGAGTATTATTAATGCGCAGGTAGTCTGCTGCTTTAATTGAAAACTAAACAACAAAATTGACATGAATAAGAATAGACCATCGAGGTTTTGTGACAGCAGCGGTTCCAGACTCTTCAGGCTAGGATCAGAGGAGCTAATTGCTCCTCATGCTCTCCAAAAGAATGGGAGCTCTTTTCTGAAGTCACAAGCTATTAGGTCTATCTTCAAAACAAAGCACCCCCAGCCCTTCCACGCCATTGTTTGAGCAGAGCTGAAATAAAGAAAGAGACATATGCTGGCTGTCAGTCCAGCTGTCAGCATCAGTTGTTCCCTAGCCAGATGCTCTATGGACAGGGGAAACAATCCCCCGTCCAAACTTCACGAATAGATGTGCTATATCTGTCTCTTGTCTTTGGTAATCTTTCAGTTAGAACTTGGCCTTTTTAATTTGAAGCCATTATGCAGCAGACCAAACCTATCTCACATATAAAAGTTAAAGCATGAGCTACACAAGTAATTGGGTAATAAAATATACACAACTTAACTGTAAACTGTGCATATTTAGATAAATAGTGTAAGGATGATTATGACAGTAGGGGTCCTGTTATAGATACAGACTACTTTCAGCTGCTCTGACTGGTCCTTGAACAGCTCTAGATCTCATTTTAGTTAAGAGCATTAGAATTATCAGACTGAAAAGCACAAAATATGAACACATGTGCTATTTGTATTCTGTATCTAAAACACTTACAGCATAATAATCAACTTATTTGAGCAGCAAAAACTATCTACAAAACTATTTGCATTTTTTCATCTGCAATAGCAAGAAAGTGTTTTGTTCTTAAATCATCTCCTTTCTGAGCTTCCTTATAACCCCCTTGTCTAGAGTAAAGCTTGACCAGGAGAAACTGTGGCAGATGTTTCAGGAGCACACGATGGCCCTACCCCCAACACCTCCCATTTGTACTGGATCTGCAGTTAACCCCCGGAAAGAATTGACCACACAAGCACGCACATACACATACAAAGCACACCGCTGCCCACATCTCGACCGGCTCAACAGTTGTCCAACTGAATGAACACTCACACAGTGCAGACCAAATCCCCTTGGTCTGCCTGATAGCAGCACACAGGGGTCAGGTCTGGTGTCAGCGTCCAGAGTGCAGTGTCTCTGGGCAGCTGGCCGGGCTAATCCTTCTGCTGGAGGCCACTGCTTCTCAAACTAAAGGCCAAGGACCCCTAGGGGGCACAGAGCAGCGATCTGAGGAAGCAGCACAATTTCACACTTATTGAAAAATATACAGTGTTTGGAAGATTACTTTTTGTAAATTTTGTCTACTCACATTTTATATTGCATGTATTTCCAGCCATACATTATTTCTTTCTGTTGGAGACATCCAGGTGCCTACAAAGGTGTGAAGCGTCATTACCAAAATCTGTGCCTCACACATTTTTCAGACTTACTATTCCACGCTAAATCGTGGGAGCAGGTCGACTGCTCTAGGCCTTTGGCGCTCTAATGAGGAGTTTATGCCCATCTTACTGCAAGACTGTGACCAACACTGGTACCTGATATTTGTTTTCTGTTTACTGTTCCAAGAGAAGTAGGAGTTTACTTAAATGTCATGCCAGCTAATAAAATGGGAACCTGGCAGAGTTTTTGTCAGTTATTCCTTTTATTTACAAATTGAATGTCACAGACTCCTGCCACCATCCTGTCTTTGTGCACTTTGATTCCTAACTGACCAGAAGGCTGGCCACTCTTTAAGGCAGTGTGTGGCTGATGTGATGCTGACGATGTGGAGGTTCCCACGACGGCCATCCATCCATTTCTGGGCGCACACACACGCACATACAAATACACACAATGGCCATATGGCCATCTCTTAACGTTGCATGCCTCTACTGTGCGCATATACCCTCGGGACCAACCAGCACTCACATACCCCTACAACACTAAGGAATTTGTTGGAGTTGTTGATGAATAAGAGTTTCAAATTAGCTGTACTGAAGTAGGTAGTAGAGATCGATCTGCGCAAGTAAAGGTAGGGGAATTTGTTGTTGGAAGCTGGATGCTGTTGTGGTGTTTGGTGAGCAGATGGCCAAGGCCTGAAAAGGGGTGTGTCTTGTCCTCGCGACCCTTCACAAATCACAAGGCCTTCCCCCGAGGGGCTCGTGAGTCGCCGTTCAATAAGAATCAATAGGAATTACTTCACGAGAGAAAGGGATGAATGGGCGGCGGGGCGCAAGACCTCTTCCTTTGTTGTGGCCTGCGCGTCACGGAGCTCATAAGCGCGCGCACGCTCAGGGTAGCGCGCGCACAGACACTGGCAGAGGTAGAGCACTTCAGTTAAACAATCGACCTTCAGTTAAACAATTTTAACCTCACACACGCGCACCGAAGTGCCACTGGGGAGGGGTTTCTGAGTTGAGCCGATTCCTTGAGGTGCAATTGGTGCATCTTCTGGCATCAATTATGTTTGGGACAAAACGTGGTCGTGATGTTGCTGAAGAGGAGGAACCACTTTCCATCGCCCCATGCTTTTCAGTCACGCTTTGCTGGCGTAATCGGGAAATGTGTGCCATGTCATGGTGATGAATGACTGATAGTATGTGCTTAATACTGGAGCGCGTGAAAGGGCCGCTGGAAGTCGAGATGAGTGTAAATAAATGGCTTCAAGAGCAAGATTTTACGCCACGCCACGTATAAGCATTGTAGTCTCTGGAGAATGGAGCTACAATCAACATGGTCAAATGAAAGTAAAAGCTCGGACCAGCGTCATATAGCTAAACATACACAGGGCTACGTGGAAGACCTTGGCAGGCAGGGATAATAGTGTTAAAGTCTAAGGTTAAAGGCCCTTCAATCAGCTTTAAGGGGTGTAAAGTGCACATCATAGACACGCAACCACATTAGACACAGTCCTATTTATCTCAATGCTGACCCATAGGGAATTAAATTCTGCAGGTCGTTAAAACTTTTGATAAGGCACCAGCTTCCACCTACAGAGTGGCCTGTTGATATACGAATATATGGACCAACAAATTAAGAGCCTGGATTGGGGAAAACAATTGCTACACTCTATTCAAATATCAGATATATAGAGAACAGATATCCAGCACACAAGTAATATGTGTCTCGTTTTGTTTGTCTGTTGATAAGACACGAGGAAAGTAGCCAACTCTGTTATAGGTTATAAAGCAATTAATGATGTCAATAGCTGTAAATGTCCCTCGGGGAAAATCATGGCTTCAGTGCGCCATAACGAACTTCATTTTAAGAACAGGGTCTTGAGCCAAAAGAAATCAAGTGTTAGAAATAGGGGCTCATGATTTGTGGCTCAGGACAGGCACCTATCTGCAACTTCCAATCCAGGTACAGTAGGATAAAAAAAAAAAAAAAAAAAGATGATTCTACTCTTTTGCAGTCAAAATAGTTGCACCATCAAAAATGAAGAGCTTTGTTATGAAGATGGATTTGCTTGCTCATAGTCAACCATATGTCAACAAATGTAAATTCCTTCTGCACATTTCTAAGCAGATTAATAAAGTGGCCCATGGGCAAATTAGTTACTATAGCCACGCATCTCATAAAGCTTTGAAAAGGCTACACAGGACATATAGCTATCTTATCATGAAGATAAAGATTACCCTAATACAAGTGACCACATCCCTCAGCCTCTCTGGTGCTGCATTCTTGTGGGAGAGCAGGTGCTGCTGGACCAATTACCATACAGCTGAAAGCACAAAGAAAAAAAAACTACTGCCTGCATGCCCCCCTCCCCTCCTTCTCCACACAAAGTCCCTTAATGACAGCCACGCGAGCGACACACACCGAGTCTTTTTTACTGCCCATACCAAAGGCAAATACGGGAAATACGCAAGCATGCAAGGAAAGCGTTTATAGATGCAGAGTTAGGTCGCCACTGCGCGCATTCCTGGGCGTCGTTCCATTTCTCATGTCAGGCAAGACAATCACTTGCAGTCACATTCATGCTTGTATTTTGCACCAAATAAACTACATTATTGTTTACAGAAAATGTTTTGGTTTCGCGTAAAGGCACAGTGTCCCATGTCAGTGATGCCTCCTGCTATTGAACATTTGATATTGTGATTACAAATGGTTCGCAGGGAGAAGATGTGTAGTTTTAATGTATAAATAAAGATAAAGCAATGTGAACAGATCGACTCATTTGGAGTGGGGGTGTGAACATCCACGGCAGGGGAACACCATAGGAATGCGGTGAAGCAGATGGTGGTTGTATCGCAGTTGGGACGGCTGGCCCACAGTCCACGGGCACCACTTTACCCTCGTAAATGAGAGATCCCTGTAATCTGATGCTTGGTACAACAGTGTATTTCAGTAACAAATCTAATGTTCCATAAATATTAAATCTGCTGTTAGTTGCGTCCGAAAGAGGCACCAGGGAAACAAGTGTTGCACATTTAACAGCTCACGAGCCATTTGGTCTGTCCCTTTGAGAGAAGTGCAGAGAGGGGGCAGAAAAGTTGAGCGCACCCCCTCCTCCTCATTGTCAGGCCCCGGGGCGGACTTGTGGTGCTGTGGGAGGGAAGAAGAGGAGCAGAGGGGCTCATTTGCATCTTATTACCCTCTGCCTGCTGTCCTGGTATAAAACCCTGAACGGACTGTCGGCCCTTCAGACACACACTAAACCAAGAGAACCAGAAACCAAGAGACATACATAGAGAAACGAAGACTTGTGTGTTTGTGATTGACAACCAAGTGGGAAATAAACGTAAACATCAACGCCTGCCAAGTTGGATTTACTTATTTCTACCAGGAATTCCTCTTGAGGATCCTTCATTTTTGAGGATTACTTTTTTTTCTGCCAGAAGCCTGCCGCATGGGAAAGTAGAAGGGAAGAAGTTTATACTTGGTCACCATTCCATCTTCTGACTGGCTCACGGTGGAAATGCGCGTTTGACTCGGGCTAAACGGACTGACCTGTGGAGCGCTCCCCGCTTGTTCAAGAGCTGTCAACACAATGGGACGCCCGTATCTGCTCCTAGTTGTCACGCTCTCCCTTTTCACCTGCCAGGTAAGTCCAAGAATACCGTCAATGCGCTTTCAGCGGATTACGCACAGCCAATTATAACCATAACGCCCGTGATTACGCACCAAAGAGCAAACTATCTCATTGCATTCAATCAAACTTGTCCTGACATAGTTTACATGAATCTTATATTACCCTTTCAGGTTTTGTGCTCAGGGGTTTTTGAGCTGAAACTGCAGGAGTTTCTCAACAAGAAGGGGATACCGGGAAACGCCAACTGCTGTCCTGGTGGCGCTCAAACTCAAAGCCATCACCAGTGTGAATGCAAAACTTTCTTTAGGATTTGTCTAAAGCATTACCAGGCCAACGTATCTCCCGAGCCCCCCTGCACATACGGCGGGGCTGTCACTCCAGTGCTGGGCTCCAACTCCTTCCAGGTTCCGGAGACCAACGCGGACACATTCACCAACCCAATTCGCTTCAATTTCGGTTTCACATGGCCGGTAAGTTCCCTGGATTTATGTTTAAATGTACAATGTTTGCCTAGTTTTAATGTAATGGCACCAAGTATCCAGGCAAGAATATTATGGACTCACTGTTGAGACTTTCTTTAGGGAAAGGATTTCTTTGCTAAGTGAAAGATGCAACAGATGCGTAAAACCCAACACTTTTGAAGGTCTTTGTCAGCAGCGTGTGAGGGGCTATTGTAGTAGGCATACGTCTGTGCTTTTGGTAGCATAAAACGGGGAGGGCAGGGGGCATTGAGGGAATGAGATGGGTGGGGGTGCTTTCAGAAAATGCATCTTCTCCGACCAGGCGTGGTGGGAAATTTAACATCCTCAGAGTTGGCACATCATTGGCAGCACAGCGTGAAATTCCGCCTTGTTTGGTTTTACGGCAGTGTCAGAGTGTGATAGTAGCAGGGGTGTGAAAAGGGAGCAGGTAGTAGCTCTTATAAGGCCCCTAATCAACATGGGAATTAGGCTGTGAACTTTATTGGGAGGCCTCTAATGGCCCAGTGCTACAGGCAGAGCAGCTGTTGACTCTCTCTGTCTCTCCTCAGGGGACGTTTTCACTGATCATCGAGGCTTTGCACACGGACTCTCTGGACGACCTAACAACAGGTGGGTGACTGCCCAACACTGAAAACACCGCTGTAACCTACTGACTACTAAAAGTGGTGCTGGATAAAAGCGTCTTTTGACTTTGTGCCATGTGTTTCTGTCATAACATGGGATTCCAAGTCATATACACTTATCTGTATTTACACGTGGTCATAATAAAGATATTATTGGCTGATTGAGACTGACCCTGATCAAATATTTTTATTTATTTATATGGCACTCTAATCACAGCACTAATTATGATCAGTTACTGGCAATAATAAAACACAGGTGGCCACCTGTGTAGCACCCTTTACATCAGAAACAAAAAAACATATGAACTGTATATTTCCAGTATTGTGTTCATCAACCTCTTCGTTTGGTGCATTATAATTAACACCTGCTCTGTTTTGCAGAGAATCCAGAGCGTCTGATCAGTAGGATTACCACACAGCGTCACCTGACCGTGGGAGAGGAATGGTCCAAAGATATGCAGACATCAGGCAGGACAGAGCTGCGCTACTCCTACCGCTTCCTGTGTGATGAGCATTACTACGGAGAAGGTTGTTCAGTCTTCTGCCGACCCAGAGATGATGCCTTTGGACACTTCACCTGTGGAGAACGGGGAGAAATTATTTGCAACTCTGGTTGGAAAGGCCAGTACTGCACTGAATGTAAGTAGATTTTTACTAATTATCTAAACATTACCACCATGAGAAACAACATGGGGAAGGCCATAGATATGACTGGTTGTAGATATTTGAGAAAGACGTCATGTTGAGTGATGGCCCATCAATGACATAGTGGTTATCTCAGGAGTTATCATTGCTGATTTTAGCATTGCGTTTTTATTTTTTACAGACTTTCAAAATGAAGCTTCATAGTAATTTTCCCAATAGTGATTAACCTATCTTTGTTTGGAGACTTTTCCACCACCTAATGTGGGGTCTGTGTGCAACAGGCGTTAGTTATCCCATAGCAGCAGAGGCCTCCTGGCTCCTCAGTAATTCACACGCCGCGTGCCTTCCATTAGACCACTGGGGCCTCCTAGCCCCAAACCTCCTCCCCGATTGGCCAAGTGGGGGTCCTGTATTGTTGGCACTCAGGCTGTTGATTGGCCGAGAGGGATGGTGTATTGTTGTGGAGGGGGCAGCTGCTCGGTGAGAGGAGACAATGGAGCAGCTGTCTGGTGGTTAGCTCCACACAGGCCAGCTGGCCTTGGGGGAAGAGGAGGGAGGAGTGTGAGCGGACCGGGGGCGAGGTGAAGAACACAGGACAGATAGGTGGATGGTATAGATGGAAGAGGATAGGAACAGAGAGGGAGGGGGCACATGAGAGGGCCAAGGGTGAGAAGCAGGACGTCTGACCCATAGTTAAGTGGAGAAAGGCGGCTTTGTGTGACATGCTTTTGTGTGAGGGGAGAACCGTGTTAGAGAAAAGTTTGTTGGCTAGTCTCCCTCATGAGATGTATTAATGACCACAATGCAAGACCTGGAAAAAGCTAGTGAAAAAGTACAAGCTTCATTATTAATGTTGCAATTTTTTCTCCATAGCAATCTGTCTGCCTGGGTGTGATGAAGAACATGGTTACTGCGATAAACCAGGAGAGTGCAAGTAAGTATCAAAAATGACTTTCAATTTGATTTTACTCAGATAATAATAAAAGAGTTATTAACAGTGCTCATGTTTGTTTCCAGGTGCCGTGTGGGCTTCAGTGGTCGATACTGTGATGACTGTATCAGATATCCTGGCTGTTTGCATGGGACCTGCCAGCAGCCATGGCAGTGTAACTGCCAGGAAGGATGGGGTGGACTCTTTTGTAACCAAGGTAAGCTCTACATTTCATTGAAAGGTATTAACTAACTAATTATCACATACATATTGTACTGGTTCTTATACAATGTTATTGCCGTTATCAGATCTGAATTACTGCACTCACCACAAACCGTGCCTGAATGGAGCGACCTGCACCAACACAGGGCAGGGCAGCTACACCTGCTCCTGTCTGCCTGGCTTCACCGGCGCCAGCTGTGAGACTGAGGTCAATGAATGCTCTGGAAACCCTTGTCGCAATGGAGGCAGCTGCACTGTGAGTATCAGTAACAAAAGAGAGCTATTTAAAAACAGAAACATGAAGTAGACCTCTAAATGCATTATTATATGCTCTACAGGACAATGAAAATGGCTACAAGTGCACATGCCCACCTGGTTTCTACGGCAACAACTGCGAGCTGAGTGCGAACACTTGTGCAGATGGCCCTTGTTTTAATGGCGGGCGCTGCACCGACAACCCGGAGGGAGGCTACTTCTGCCAGTGTCCAATGGGATATGCAGGATTCAACTGTGAGAAGAAGATTGACCACTGCTCCTCCAACCCCTGCTTAAATGGCAAGCCATTTTTCCTGAATCTTATTGCTACTTCACTTTCCATTTTACATTACCTTTTGCTGACTTATATTTTTCCTTTATCTTTGCAGGTGCAGAATGTGTAGACCTCGTGAACTCCTATCTCTGTCAGTGTCCGGAGGGATTCTTTGGATCAAACTGTGAAAATACCAACACCGCCAGTGAACTCTGCCAATCCTTCCCATGTCAAAATGGTGGCACATGTCAGGAAGGAGAGACCGGCTACACTTGCACTTGCCCACCAGGTATGATGCAAAAAAAGTGATGGAAAAAAAAATGTGGATAATGATTGATTTTAACTGTGTCTCATACTAATGGATTATCATATATCGATAGGTTACACTGGTCAAAACTGCAGCTCCCCCATCTCTCGCTGCCATCACAAACCCTGCCACAATGGTGCTACCTGCCACGAGCGCGGAGGTCGCTATGTGTGCGCCTGTTTGCCTGGATATGGGGGCCACAACTGCCAGTTCCTGCTGCCTGAAGTTCCCAAAGGCCAGCCCGTGGTGGAAGGTCCGGACCGCATATACTCAGAGAGCTTCAATGAGGAAAATGAGGAAGACGATGCCGGGTTTCCTTGGACGGCTGTTTGTGCTGGAATTTTCCTTGTGCTTGTCATGTTGATTGGCTGCTCTGTACTCGTGGTGTTTGTACGGATAAAACTGCAGGATCGCCACAGTCACCATGGTGATAGTGTGCACAGTGACAGCCACGAAACTATGAACAATCTTACTACAACTAACAACTGTCTCCGTGGTGACAAGGAACTAGGTGGCATGATGACCACCTCAGTTAAAAACACAAATAAAAAAGCGGATTATCACTCAGAGCTCGGAGGGTCTCTGGGTGGGCTGAGTGGCATCAGCAGCATGAATGGACTTGGTGGATCTGAAAAGAACGGTTTCAAAGCTAGGTACTCAGGTGTGGAGTACAACCTGGTCCATGAGTTGCGCGCGGATGAGCTGTCCCTGTGCAAAGAGGAGGAAAGATATGAACCAGAAGTCAAATGTGAAATGCTGGATGAGTCCGATTCAGAGGAGACATACAAAAAAGGATACAGGTATACTTCTGGACATCATCATTGATGAGAATATACTTTATTTAAAGTCTGTTTAGTCTTTGTGTAAAGTTATTTTCATGTAGTAAATGTGTATATTTTCTTTCTGCTTTAAAGTAATGCATCTGAGGAGAAGAAGATGGACGACGAATTGCCCAGCTGCAGTGATTCAAAATACACTTCCTCGTGTGATCTTAACGGTCATGCGTCACTCAGCGATTCAAGAAACCAATCAACAAGCGATATGAAGAGCTGCAGTGATGCTGACTACCAGTGTGACAGCAGATACCAGTCTGTCTATGTTCTTTCAGACCAGAAAGATGAATGTATAATTGCAACAGAGGTGAGTTTAAAAAGAGTTTTAGAGCTAAAGATTTCATATTAAGTACATTTTGTTGTTTTAGTTGTTCCTGCCATGTACATAATAAGATTAATTGTGTTTTCCTTGCTTTCTTCAGGTATGATGCCCGTTGACATGCGACAGTCTTCTCTGGATGGAGGTCCAGACCAGCCATGAGCAGTAGAGCTCAGTTTGTCTCCAGGAGGTTTTACTCCTGCTGTTTGCTGCTGTTCCCTGGGATTTACCGGAGGACTTTGAGCCAAGGTGCTACTAAGCCTGTGCACAGTCAATGTTGACGGGGCTACAGGACTTTGTACTACACTAGTATTGCAGATCGTATCATTTGAATGGATGTACATCTTGGACATTATGGACAAATCCTGCTGAACTCATGGACTGAGTCTACAGGATATGGATCAGATGCCAGCTAATGAAGTTTGAGTACCACAGTGTACTGAATGAAGTGTAGTACCTTTGGAGTACTGAGAGCTTTTGAATAAGTGTTGTCCTGTTAAGTGAGAGTTGGTACAAAATGTGTGAAAACTGTCATAGATATTGTAATCTGTGCAGTGTGGCAGAGTTGAAGCTGAAACATAAATAATTATAATCACTTTTTGACTTTTTTTTAATTCAGCTGTCTCTGTAGCACTGTCAGACACTGTGTGAGCTGAGCTGGTTCTCAGCAGAAATATGGATTTAAGACTCCAGTAGTGACTGCAGACTGATCCAACATGGATCCTGTTAGGCCATACTGGCCTCAGACCCCTGAAGGTTGTGATACACAGGGCAATGTTTTGGGCAGGTAATAAAAGAAATCTCACCTGAACAAAATATGTAAGAAATGGTTCTATTGTCACTTTTAACGCCAAGCTACATCAGTCTTACCTGCCAAAACCTCATTGCACTATAGAGTGTGAGTGGTGCAAGTGTGTGGGTGAATGCGTGTCTGTATTGCCTGACCCATCCAAGTTGTGTCTTCCACTGTAAGATACATCACCAGCCTACTATTGGATAGATTATTTGTTACCCTTTTATTTTATTTTTATCTAATGAAAGATGTATTCTTTAATTTAATTATTGTAATTATTTTGGTTCATATGTGTTGATGCTTTTGTTTTAATTTAAGTTGATTTGTTTTTAATCGGCAGATATTGTATGTATGTAAGTATGGATGCATGTATGTGTTAGGCACTTGAGACCACTGTGACTGTGTTGTATTTAAAAGATAAATGTCTTATGTACAGAGCCTGTCATTTTTATTACTGGAAAACAGCGCAATATTTTTCCAAAATAAAAGACAAATTAAATATACTTTTTGTGTGGGAATAATTGATTCACATAATGTGCACATTCATTTGGATTTTATGCACAGCATTTGTTTTTATATTTTTGGGTTACATACATTAAGGTTGTAAGTAAAATCAGAGCAGCTTTATTGTCACTGTGTATTTGACTCCTATGTGTTTGCCTGACACAGCAGAAGACTGTCTCCTCATGGAACCACTAAATGAGACAAAGACACACCCCATAATCATAGAGCACTTAGCTGGGCTCCTCTGAGGTCAGCCCCATCTCTTTGTATAAGCGAGATGGAGCGATAATCAGTCAATATTTGTGGTGAAAACTGTGTATGCTTCTACTGTATACATTCATTTCTGGTCAAAATGTGTGTTTTTCCATTGACTTGTCTATGTCATATCACGCAGCCTTAATTCGTCTTCTCTCACACACCAGATCTTGTTTTAAGCACTGGGGTATTTATAGACACAGAGTAAAACCACCAGTCTGGATATAGTCCCAGTTGCCCCTCGTGTGTGTATTTGCTTGTACGTGTGTGTCATTTGAAGACCACTAGCAGTGTAGAAGTAGTCATCAAAGAAACTCATCTGGCTCACAGTCTCAAATAAAATACACACACGATGGTAAAATTAGATCTCTTATTATCTCCACTATAGCAAAGAAAATGAACTGCAAAATATACAAAGTATGTATGTTAAAATATTACATTTTAGTGTTACATTATTGTGAGAAGAAATAATAACTCATAATTGACACCATGACCAGACAACAATACAATGCTAATTTATGTTCATTCTCATAGATGGTTCTTTCTGTAGTACATAACAAACTTTAGACATAAACAGCCAAATAAAAATACTTTTGACCATAGATTGAATTGATATGATTTATTATTGCCTCTAAAAGTCGCATGTCACAGTATTATACATAATACTGACATGAAAAATCACAATTATCAATTATCAGAGGTGGGTAATATTTCATCTTCCTGTTACATGCGATAGATTTTGTTTTAAACTGTTATTGCCATGGCAAAAGTTCTAATTTTTCATGCATTCTGAAATAAAATTCAACTCAATTTCAAAATACATAGTGACCTTTTGAGTAGATGGCCTGATAGTTGTGGTACACTGGACCTCATTCTTAGGGAGAGGACTAAACTGAGCTTCAGTTGCACTTTGAATTCAGTTGCCCCTGCACCTTGCTCTGCCATCCATGTGCCTGCCAGTGACTTCACACACCAGTGCGCTCAAGCAGTGCTGGACTAATGGCTGGGGGCATGGGGACCGTTAGCCCTTCCAAAGACTGCAACTGTGACTACTCAAAAACTATTTGCTTGTATTACACAAGCGGCAGGCAGTTGTTAGCACATACCATGCTAAGCTTTTAACTTAACTTTTTTTTTCAGTGCCACAATAGCTTTTCGCTGAGTTGGAAAATCACAGGAGACAGGCTCAAAGCTGGCTCTTTGTTGTAGTTAGGCTGTCCTCCAGCCTGAACAGTCACACTCACTCGCATCCTCCCTGTCGCCATCGCACTGCTGTCAACAGTCACACAAAGCACTGATCAGGGGCTCCCATACACTGCACAGAAAGACCAGTGCTCTTTGAACTTCTCAGGGGGAACTCACATTTCTTCATGGTGTTGGACAAGATTGAATTAATTTTGGCGGTTTTGCTGCTGACAAAGTTAAAGGTGCAGTGTGTGTCCACTGTAGGGCATTTAACTTATTTATCTCCATGGAAACTTTTCCATCCCCAATGGAGACAAGCAGGTGACACCACTAGGATTTCTTTTAGCAATAAATAATAGAAGTTTAATGCTATACTACCACCTCTATGAAGACAACCAGAAAAGTTAGATAGTGCATCTTTAAAATTGTAAGATGGGTAAATAATAGTGTGGACTTCGGATATAATAACGGGTGCAACAAACTGTTTTCAATGTGTACATGGATTGCCCATAAATGAGAAATTATTACAAATCACATCATACAGGTCACCTCATTTCTTACCATCTACATTTTATTGTGTATTAAGAGTTGCTATAACTAAGGAATTTCTGCACCCGGTGTATAATAAAAAATTATACCTTATTTTTCATGCAACAAGGTTTTCAAGGTAAAACCAGTTGAGGAAATATAATTTAAAAATATTGTCTCCTTACGGTGCCTCGTCACACATGTTTAGCTGGAACAGGGAGTGGGCAGGACCGTAGCTAATTCAGAAAACTGGCTGTTTAAGTGTGTCTTCTATAATCTGATTAATCTGTTCATTCAGTCCTGTCCCAAGCAGAGCATCCAACCTCACTCTTTCTGTTCCTGCATTCACACAGCTTTAGGTCAGCCTGGGACCCTACACGAGTGAGAGAAAGACGGTTTGGCCATTGACCCGGGTCTTTTTTCACACACTGGCCACCTGTCACATGCATAAGCTCTCAGATGCAAACACAGGTTGGTTCTAAGGATTCTGCTTGGTGTTCACTTACATTCACAAGCAGAAGGAGTATTTGTTTCTGATTTTATTTTTATTTGAGTTTCATTTTTGCAGTCATCATAACATAGATTTTGTCACAATATTTACATTTCAAACTTCATTCATTTTGTTACTAAGGATACTGCAATTTCTTTTAGACACACACACATATATAGTGTCTGTCTCTGTCATGTCACCCACTGTAGAGGGATCCTAGACTAGAGAAATAGAATATAGCAAATAACCATGAAGATTTTGGTTGAAAAGTTTGAGTTCACGTGGCTTTTCGGTTGCCCATTGCTACAGAAAGGTTTACCAATGGGCGTTAAAAGCACAGATTGAATTTCTCTACAAGGACAATAAAGTGTAACTTAACAAACCATTAGGCCTTAAGGCACAAGAATCAAGCCAGAGCCATGGGGTAGCCAATTAAAGGTAATGTGCAGTTCAATGGCAATTTAAACTAATTGGTCAAAAAATTTAGTTGTGTGTCCTTATATTTTACTTATGCCATACACTAAAATAGCAGATTAAAACAGCAAGGAAAATGGTTTGAAGTTTACCAAAAATGGTGGCAGTTTGAGCACACTAAACTGCAGGATGATTTGTTGACCTGTCCAGAATCGAACAAAAACAGAACATATATCTCTGGGCTTGCCACTAGTCCACTTGACTTGAGTGTTTCACATTTGCCTCCTTTATTTAATTCTGTCTTGACTTTTTCTGAATCACATTTTCATTCACCGCTCCAAAAGAGGCAGCATCACAACATTGACTCCACGACCCACCACCTCCCTTTTTTCTCTTTGTTTGGTATTAGCATTACAATTTGTCACCAGGCCAAATCCCCACATGCACCGAGCATCAGCGACTAGAGATTTTTGCCTAAATCTTGTGGGAAAACAGAGATTTCTCTATCAACCTGCCTCCATTGTTGAGATTGAACAAACAAAATGACCACAGCGGCCTAAGTCACACAATGACAGACAGCTTATTCAGCTACTTCATCTGCTGCTACTCCCTTGGGACCTCACTCTGATCTTTTCCCAGAGCACCATTTCTTCATTTATTACTCCAGTGCCTATTTTACACACTATAATGCCATTTGACTCTCAACTGTACTTAACGTTCAACATCATCAATTGATTTGATTGACTTTTGAAGTCTGTAATCTGTTAACTTCTGGCATAAGAGCACACACATTTGTTTGTTTGTGTTTATTGTCATCTCTCCCAGGGGGTTAAAAGCGGTTGTAAAGACAAAGTCATTCCTTCAGAGAGTCACCAGTGCAAGCTCCCTATCAGCGCCTTCTGGCCATTACTGGTGCATCGTGGGAACAACTCGGCAAAGGACAATGATTGGCTAGAACAATAAAGTGGAGGGCAGCACAAAGGACACGCCCACCTTGTGATGGGAACTAGTGGTGGAGGAAGCAGATGTTGCCATAGAGAGGATAAATCCAGAGACAACAGATGTCACTGTCCCATGGCTCCTAAACAGCAGGTGAGGGTCCTACCTGCCCAAACTACCAAAGTTTAGGATAATTAGATAAGTCACTGTGAGCATTAGAACAAAACAGCACAGTACCTAAATTTGAAATTTGACCATCTTCCTCATTATCATTAGTTACAGTTTTAGAGAATAGGGAAAGAATATTTACACTTGTTTTTAGAAAAGGTAACAGAATAAATCTTTTGAAAGGCCTTACAGTAATTGCATAGTTTGCTTTTGTTTGGTTATACATAAAAAGATATTTATGAATAAATTGTCTTAATTATTGTGTCTTTCAGTAGGTGGCCAACTTAGACCCCACTTTGGGCACCCCTTGGTCTTTGACCATAAATATTAGCAAGAGCCTGTATAACTGTTGGCTGAACAGTTGAATGGTAGACTTCCATTTAAGTAGTAGCAGTAGACCTTCCTATTCCTATTTCACAACACTACAAAAAAATGTCCACTGATAAAAATATAAATAGGACTTAACCCAGATCTAAACTTGAGTCAGTTGACATCCTGAAATAAATCATTCATAAACTCATTCACAAAAGAAAAAAATCTCAGTCTGTATAACTCAAGTAAACAAGTGAACATCTCCCACTATATGATTGAAGTTGATTGAAGTCTGTGTGGCTTCACTATAAAATAATTTTAAGCTCAAGTTGCCTGTAATTACATCCATGAAGCGATGTGGTTTACAAAAATACTTCACAACAATGCTCGCTTTAACTTTTCCCTCTGACACATAGGCTATCAGTTATCTGTGATTTACAGAAGCACAAGTCCAAAAACATATTGAGCTTACAAAACTAATTCTTATCTGAGCATATACACAAGAAGACATTTGAGAATTAATTTTAAATAAATAAAGTGCATCATTATGACCATCAGTTGAGTTTAAAGAAGCATTTGTGTTGAATTATTAAATCTGAGCATCCAATATCAAAATGAGTAAAATTAGCAGGTGCAGCTATCTTAATAATATTATATAAACCATTTGCTACCATCAATAGTATAATTAAATGCACATTTTAGCACACTTCTGATGACTAACCACATTGCCAAAAATATTTTAGATATTTTTCATTCATAATTTATGTTTACTTGGTGGTTGAGGTGCATAAGTCCATTAGAAAAGGAACCATGAAAGCTCTAACAAGAACTTATACGTTTTTCATGTCACTATCCGTTTTCCTTTACTAAATCTAAGTGGTGTGCAGTAAATCTTAATCTTTCAATAAACGTTATTCCCAGACATTAGTCCTAATTACATAAGTTGAACACATCAATGTGGACATTCTTAGTGGTGCGACAAATTGGACGTCTAGTCAACAATATATCTCACAATTTCATCCCATTAAGACAAGAATAGCGCCACTGAGGGGGGCTCTGTATTGTCTATATTAAGCGGATCTATGGCTGAAATGAAAAGAGAATGAGACATGTCTAGGGTGGTGCTTTTGACAGACAAAAATTGGCCTTGTCTTGTCTGAAGCTTTAAGACAAACAGGTGTAGCCGAAGTGCTAGATTCCTGTTCTTATGAGTGTAGTCTTTGTGTACGGAGTTGTATGTGTGGGAATGGACCCTGGTCTGACTTGTTGATTAATGGCCAGTGTGTGTATGTGTGAAAACGCTCCCAGTCCTGTTTCTATGCTAATGAGGAACGGCAGATGGGAGAGAGGCAACAATGAACAAACGCACCAACAACTTAAAAGCACCACGAGATGATCCTGTAGAGTTACACACTATTAACTTAGTAGTCGGGCTGCCCTTAATGACATTCAGGATATTCATGGCAGAAAGGTTATATTGTGTGAATCCTAAACACATAGATGGAGATATAGCTAATTGTGGCCCAGGGCAGATTGGTGTTGACACAGACGGGACATCTAATCTCTGTCCTTTTAAGGGTGTCTTTTGGTAAACTGCAAGGTGCAGAGGAGTTATGTTTCTGCATGGGAACTCTGTATGTTCGCTGGGTGTGACGATCTGTGACACTAGACAAAATTCTGGTTGAACTTTCGATAGTCTATCTACCAATCCTATACGCTTTTATGCAGGTGAACACAAATCAAAGCCTTTGACTGATGATAATTTGTATTCATCCATTATTTTACAAGATCTCTTTCTGCCCTCATGGTCAAAAGAAAATCCACAACATAAACCACAAACAAGACAAAATATACAAACAGGCAATATAAGAATGGGGATTAGAAAGAGACTGTGCCAGATTGATGTTTGAATTTGCAACTATCAGTTGTCAGTCACCTAATGTGTGTGTGCCTATTTTCACACTGCTACATACACAGCCATTGAGAGTTATAAACAGCATTCACTTTTCAAACTATTGCCAAATCCTTGCCTGGCCATTCAAGACCACATGCTTTTACAATACTTTACAAAGACGTGGAGGATTAAGCAATAAGAGAAATCAAGAATAGAAGCTCTCAACTCTCTTTGAGATAAAAAAAAATATTTCGTTTTAGTTCAGAATGTTACAAGGGTTTTTGAGAGATCTCTTGTGCATTTGAGAGATGTGCATTACACATTACACACCCAAAGTTGGACAGTTGTCTGATTCATTTGAACACAAAGTAGGATGGACGATAGAGTCTAACCTGGCTTACGCCACATATATAATTATTTGTATTTGCTAAATATCCGAATAATGTGAGAAGACTTTTTTTCACCATTTTCTTGAAAGTCTGTTGTTTAACTGGTGTAACTGAGCCAGGTTTGTAGGCCTTGCTCGAACTTGTCTTTTCAGGTCTGTCCATAAATTTTCAATAGGATTGAGATCAGGGCTTTGTGATGGCCAATCCAAAACATTGACTTTGTTATCTCTAAGGCACTTTCTGAACAGTTTGGCAGTATGCTTCGGGTCATGGTACATTTGTAAGACCCATTTGGGCCCAATCTTTAACTTCCTGGCTGTTGTCTTGAGATGTTTTGTCAGTATTTCCACATAATGTTCTTTCCTCATGATGCCTGATGATCTATTTTGTGAAGTGCACCAGTCCCTCCTACAGCAAAACAACCCACAACATGATGCTGTCACCCCCGTATTTCCCCCGGGATGGTGTTTTACCCCACTTTTCCTCCAAATGTAACAATGCTCCTTATGGACAAACTGTTCAGTTTTAGTCTTGTCAGATCACAGGACATGTCTCCAAAAAAGAAGGTCTTTGTCCCTGCGTGCATTTGCAAACTGTAATCTGGCTTTTTTATGTTTCTTTTGGAGTAATGGCTTCTTCCTGCAGAGTGTCCTTTCAGCCCATGTCTGTTCAGTCCTCATTTCACTGTGGATAATGATACACTCCTACCAGCTTCAGCAGCATCTTCACAAGGTCTTTTGCTTTTGTTCTTGGGTTGATTTGCACATTTTGGAACAAAGCACGTTCATCTCTGGGACACAGAACCTGAGTGGTGTGATGGCTGGATATTCCCATGGTCTTCATACCTGCGTATAATTGTTTGAACAGATGAACGTAAACAATGTGTGTGTGTGTGTGTGTGTTGTTTTGTGGTAAATGACTGAGTCAATGAAATATATGCAACAGAACAAGAAAATAAAGTTAATGTGTCATTCTTCCATGTCTCATCCAACTTTTCTACAACTCAAACACTGTGCTCTGATTAGAGGAGAGCCATGTGTTGTTTGTGGTGTGTGCTGGAGGAGGGCCTTGAGCTTGTATCAAACCGACTCGTGGTGTCAGCTCCACAGGAAACCAGGCCTGTTTCCTGCCAAGATTTCTTTATTTTTCCTTCTTTTTGCCCCTATATTCCCTTCTCATGTGGGTTTATAATCATATATTTGCCACTATGATACTTTGAATGTTTTTAGTGTTACTATGTTGATTGTGCTCACTTAAAAGGCATGAAGCACATCTTTTGAAGATTACACTCACATAATTAGAATGTCTTATTTTGTGTGACCATTAAATGAACAATCATTTAAAAATGTATATAACTTATTGGTGATTGGCAAATGATTGGTGATTCCATTCAACTTATTTTGAATGCCAGACAGTGGGTACAAACACAAGTTACAGAAGCCAAATGCTGACAATGTGAAGCTGAGCCAAAGAAAACAAATCATCACAATGTGAGCTATAAGTCAGACTAGTCTGAGTCGTGAGGCTGCCAGAGCTGTGGCAGGAAATGGATTTCCAGTGACAGGAAGTAACTTTGTGGAAAGAGGAAGTGTTTTCCAGCATCCTCCCTTCGTCGACTGCATGTGGAGGAAAAGCTCAAGAAAAGCAAGTCAAGAGCAGTTTAAGAAAACCTGTAGAATGTTTACTTGATGCTTCAAATTGCTGTGACAAGAGCAAAATACATTCCTTAGAACTTAGAGGGCAAGATAGTTTTTGAAAAGGTTTCAGACAGTGGGGAGAACCATTTCAGATGTGGGAAAAGTTTCCTGATGGCCTCTATTATACTTATCTTATTCATTGGGCATGAATGATTCAGGTATTTTTTAAGTTTAGGTTTACAGTTGTTTAGGTTTGCAAAAGTTTACAAGCCAGTTGTGCATATTTATGATTATGCAAAGAGAAATCATCTTACTCCTAAAAAAACAAAACACACTTAGTCTACTTCACTGTAGTGTCTCTTCAGAATATGTTTGCAGCATCATGACAATTCTAACACATATTCTCTTACGTTCCCAAGCGACAAATAGTTTGAGGTGAAGGGTCAAGGGTCAACAATGTGTGTGCGAGTCCAAAGAATTCAGAGAAAGCTATACCACTCAGATACACAGACTGGCAATACAGCAGCTTCCCTGGAACTGATTCTGACTTAATCTTAATAAGATTTTAATGTATTTTCTCAGCATGTATGACTACTTCTTCCAGTGTTTTTGATTTTCACTTGGTCAGCCTATATTTGAAAGCTCTGTTTGCTTAGTTTCTCTTTGGATGAATGAAATCAGAATGGATTGATGCAAAGCAGAGGAATTAGGGTCAGAATTATAACCCAAAGGTCTTATACAGGCCTGTCACGATGTATCTATAATAAGTCATAGATTATTTATTCAACCTGCTACAGAATAAATCCTATTGCCGTACAGTACAATAGCAAAAGGTCCCCAGTAGTGCAAAGAAAAATGATAAATGATAAATACTGACCCTCAAAAATACTGTCCCATTTTTTTATTTATTGAAAGCTAAGTCAATGTAGTATTTATTTTGACAGGCCTGGTCTTATATGATTCAGACTTTTGTGTTCTACAACTTAAAGGTGCACCATGGTATGCATCCATGAGGTTCACTAATGGAGCAGATTGGTACCATCTTAAAGTGTTTTCAGTCCGCAAAGTGAACCATACTGGGAGAAGGTCAAAGCGGGCCACATGAGGCACTATGTTGAATCTTGCCCTTTGCTTAAGCTAAAGAGGAGCTACACACTGCTGCGACATAAATGTGTAAGAGAGAACACAAGCTCAAAAACAAGACAGCAAAAAGCAGATATAAACAAAAATCAAATGCTGACTTGATCTTGTGATAGTATCTTCAGTGACGACAACTTGTATGCTGAGCTGACACACTTACAAAGTTGATGGTAGCACCAGCTGGTTCCTGTTTATCCTCCCATGGCAATGGAGTTGTTGTATGCTCTTGTGGCTACTTGGCTGACGCACTGAGCAGTTTTTGAGCTCAGTTTTTAACATTATATCATGAGATTTTAACCAATTAAGAAGTGCAGCATGTGCAAAAATGGACACAAGTAAGGGGCTATTGCACTGGGTGAAATGCGATGTTTGTTTTTCCTGTGTCCATGCAGACCACTAAAGAAGCTTGCTGTGTACCTCTGAGATGCTACAGACTTTTTACACCAAATGCACTGAAAGACCTTGGAGAGGAGATGCCAACTGAAACAATCAGGCGGAGTCAACAAAAATGGTGGCACAACCAACATTTCCAAAGTTGGTCTACAGAACTACTGCTACTAAAGCTCAATAGCTTTCTGCCAACAGCAGTTAGTTAAATCAGAGACTCTGATTGGACACTATATTAGTTTTACATCTATTGTTGCACTGAATTGCAGTGGCTGTGTGAAACACAATTTCATTTTTATGTAACATAAAAATTATACATAAACTAATCTAATAAAAAAAATCTATCCTGTTTATTAATGCATGGCACTTGGCGCAGTTTAGTTAGGCTTAGAAGTTGTCTCTTTTGTGTGCATATATTTTTTGGATCAGTAGTGTTCAGCCATTTTAAAAAAACACAGATCAAAGTTTTTTTATTTTCTTCATGCAAGTGTGCACTGATAGCATTGGATGGACAGATGGTCTTTTGTGACTCGTGACACCTGCCAGCTGCTGCACTGCTCTTCCTCAACTTTTTTGGCCTTTATCCCTCTCTTAGCTCACCTCATCCCTGTCCTTAATGCTCCAGCTCTGCTTTGGGAACCCACCCTTCTTGATTTCTTTTTACTTGTTTTAAAGACTATTCTCAGCAGCTTGGGTTGCATAAAGAGCATATGGTAGTCAGTACCAGTCTTGATCTGCCCAGGTGTTTTTATCTTGGTCCAGTTGTGCCCATTTTACAATTCATGGTAATACATAAAAAAAATCAGTGTTGTTGGTAATCTAATCTGGTACATTTAAAGATAGTTAATTCTGAATACATATATATTTGAATATACATGCTTATAAATGATATTGTTTAATTTAGATGGGTCCAGGTAAAATGAATGTTGTTAATTGCCCTACAAAACTGAGCTGTAGAGGGTCTCTATCTATCTAAAAATTGATCTAAATGAAAAAGTGTTATTTCAATGTGCCATTTATTGTAGTGTGTTTTATTTAAAATATGATTTCTTAGAAAAATATTTTACCGTTATTATCAACTGACATTTTTATTTTATTTATTAGGTCAACTTCTCATTTACAACGATTAATGATCTTAAATAAGACATAGAACTATATTTTTCTAGGTGATTTAGTATTAAACTATAACTATTTAGTGTAAAATGCAGTAAATGTCTTACAGCTACATCCTTCTGTGTGTCTGTTTTCCTGCAGAGCAACACAAGGTCTTATTAAAACCACAGGAGACTCCAGACAACCTGACACAGGCTGAAACAACAGGGGAGAGTGCACAATCGTCATTCACTCTCACCTCTCAGTGCTACATATGTGAGAGCATACGTGCATTAGACACTATAGACAGCTGGACAGTGACTGGATGAAGGCTCCCGGTGAATTTCTATGTGTCGCTATATTCTGTATGTGTGAACCCAAAGGGCAAAGGTTGAGCGGTGGTTTATAGAGGCTTACAACAGGAAGGGAGGCCACTGTCCATATGTGCTGTTCACCCTTCCCAGGCATATGCACAACAATGTTTTATTATTACAAATGCTGCAATTAGTAACACATCAAAACTGAGACTTTATGATTCACATTTGTTGAATTACTTTAATGCTCCATCCCATGAATGAAGTAATCCTTCATCCGGATATAATAAAGCTAAAGCAGTTTAGGACCACCGCATAAAGGGTTGAGGTTGTCTTCTAAAGAGCTGACACAGTTCTCCTGTATTTGGTTTCTCTTCTGTTCAAATGCAAACACATTTTCTTTTTACAGTCATGACACTTGTTTGGCCGTCTCTTGTTCTGTGTTGCTAATGAAGCAATTCTTCTTCCATTCAGTTTACTTTATCTTCACACTTGCAGTGGGCTCCAGACACTGGTGCAGACAGCTGCATACAGCTGTGTACTGGGGCAGTTGAACAACTGCTTTACAGGCTTCAGAGGGATGCACACATACGCTACAGAGTAAAGTTTAGGATTTATAGTAGCAGCAGACGCACTGATAACAACTGGACAGCTGTGCTCACAAAGGCACTGCTGGAACCTTTACATGGTGTTAATGTGTGACTGGCCGAGGACTGGAAGAACAATCGTTGTGGGCTTTATTAGGTCAAAACACTGAAAAATAATAATAAATCACGGATAAAATCATCGAAAATAATGTTAAGGGCTCCATATCAGTGTTAAATGGGTTAATATTTTTTAGATTAGATTGTTGCTTTCACTTTTACATTTATATTTACATAATATTGTTTTATAGATGATTCATTGGACATTCCTGGGAGTGAAGCATTATCAGCTTTATCTTTATCTAAGCTTTTATATTGTTGTGATTATGTTATTCATACCAACTATATGCCCTATATCTAAAATTCAACCAGTTTTACAAGCTCTTTACTGCAATGGCACCCAGACAGCTAAATAACAACCCACTGAACAGCCTCGGCACTTCCCCATCTGCAGCTGATGAAGGGTCAGCGGGACCAAAATCACAAAAACAAATACTTCAGAGTTTGAGGAATGCAGTGCCCTAAACAAATGTTGACCGTTTACACAAGTCCTGTTTATGTACTTGTTGTTACTCAACTTGTGGTTGTTTTTGTGGGTGCTGTAAATCTGACTTCAGCACAATCAATCATTGGTTTCACTTTCAGCACAGCCGATGATCCAGGTCATTTCACTTTGGGAATTTATCAGATAATAAATGAGTCACTCGTGTTTAGTTTTCAGGTGAAATACTGCACTTTTCCTGTAACTGGATGCTACAACTTCAGGTCTTTATTTTTATATCACAACTGGTAAAAGAAGCTGGGGGGGACACAGATAAGCAACTGCAGTATATGCTTCCCCCCACTGGCTACATGTAGAATTGTTACAGTTAGTTAAAAGGAGACATCTTCCAGAATCAATTTTTATAACATTTTATAATGATTTTTACTCATCATATTTTGATTCATGCATGTTTGAGTAATCCTCTATAGTCCTGCATTTGAGGCTTTAGTCAAGCACAGCAAATATCTGTTTTCACCTACCTCCTATCTCCGCCCACAGCCCTGTACTTATGTGCAATCTTCAATCTTTCCAAAAAAAAAAAGCACGTGAAAGCTTGTTAGCTTTTGGGAAATTTTATCTCGAGAAATCTGAATCTAGATTAGATGTATTCTTGTTAACCTTTAAAGATGATATATTAATGTTATTAATTCAGGAAAGATCATTCTAAAAAAGCTAAAATGAACACTTGTTTTTTACAATTAATGTATACATTTTCTTGCATGTTATTGATGCTGATATGGATAGCTCACAGTAAACTCCTAAAAGTAATGTTTAGTCAAAGACCTCGTATAATTGATATTCAATCAAAGTTGGACAGCAAGGTATTGAGTTGAGTTTCTGAGTTCTTTTTACAACTTGTAGTGTTCATCAAGACCACTTGAATTTCTCAATACAATATTGTTTGCAAAATCTGCATAAAAACTAAAAAAAACATCCTGCTACAGTGAAACGCCATTATGATATTTTTTGTTGTATTAAGTGTGTAATTTGTCAGAATTTTCCTTTTGCCGTTTTATTATTTTGTTGTTTTGCCTTTTTATGGACTAATCAAGACAAACATCATTGGTCATAGTCGTGTGGGCTTTAATTAGGATACATTTATGTTTGTAAAAACTGTTTTGCTAATTTTTGTTAGACAATAACAAAATGTATAATATTAATCAAAGACTGACATAATAAAAAATATATATATATAAATTGTATTTTCAAACAATATGTTATTTCATGGTAACATGCAGGGAGTGCAGCCTAGTGGTAAGACTAACAAAGTACATCCACAAATTATCATACATTTATTAACTTGCCCCAAAAATCATAAAGATAGCTCTTTTAGAATAAGACAAGACATGAAACATGTCAAACACAAGTTACAGTATAAAATAATATAAAGAAAACACCTTAGGAAGACTTAAGAGTAGCAACAGTGGCTATGTTTACATACACACCAAAATCTGATTATCATCTTATTTCTAGACCTTTAATATTATTTAAATGACATGTAAATGATCATGATCAGAAAGAAATCAGATGATTTTGCTGGTTACATGTTAATAATCGTGTAACTCCAAAAATCTGATAATAATGCGATTTTGCGTGTGCATGTAACCACAGCCAGTGATTAAAAAGTTTGCTTTAACAATATTGTAATTACTCTGACACAGACAATGTGTGACCTCCACTTCATATAACAAATATATATGAGGTGGATAACTCCATTAGATGGGAATACATGTATAAAGAGTTCAGTCTGTTTGGTGGGGTGCCTTGTTATAGACTTCAATGAGCGCTTTCTGCAGTTTTTTTACTGACTCCATCACAACTCGGAAACTGTCGTGAAAGCTGCTGTTACCTTCCTTCACCCAGGCGGACTGCAGGTCTCGGACCCATGCCACAATCTCGTCTAGCTGTCTCTGCACCTCCTTCTGCTCCTCCAGCTCTGCCAGCAACGCCTGCCTGGCACACACCTCCGCTTCAAATGCACTCTGGAGCTCAGCAATGGACGACTCCAATCTGAAGGCCTCCTAATGAGAAGTGAGACATGATTTAAGCAAAAGCACAAAAACACACTTTCATACAATATAGCCTATGCTTTGTTTTAAACTTTTATTTTAAACGACAAACCAGGAAACTTTCATGCTCAGGGGCCACCTGCTTGTCTTCTTGATGTTTTGTTTTGCTTGAATGTTCCACACTATGGCATTGAACTATCATACATTTATTAAATCACAGGTGTTTTTTTAATTGCTGAATAAAATATCCTGAAAAACACATCTTCCTATAGTGTGGTTACTTTTCCAAAGATCTGAACTGCAACTTGGACCTGGTAGTCTCAGCTGCTAGTCTCCATGGAGATAAGATTAATGTCATACTGTGTAACATTCGAGTCAAATCAGTAACATCTCTATATCTCTATAGTAATAAGCAAGCAATAAGCGGGCCCACAGGCAGAAAAGTGACATAGTGCACCTTTAATGATGCACATACATATATATTTGATTATTACATATATTTGCAATCCTACAGAGGGGGTACCTGCACGGCCCGGGGGTACTTTTTGTGTGACTGGTCCTCGGGCAGGAGCACATTCGGAGGCACGGTGAGACATCGGTTGACCAGCAGCGGTGTCATGCGCTCTGACAGCCGTCTGAAGCGCTCCTCCAGGGCCTGCTGCAGTTTGCGGCTGCACTCTCGGGCGCCGGTCCGGAGCTGTTCGTCGTCCTCGGCAGACCCTCCAGAGCTCAGTTGTCGGACGCAAACTTTCTCCACCACGGGTAAAATGTCGTAAAGACAGTCTTGAAACGCGGTACAGACCCGGAGCACACAGGTCTGAGGCGTGAATCCAAAAAACTGCGCCTCGTACATTTTTAATTTGGATGGCGAGAGGCTATTTTCGTCTTGATTTTCACAAACATCCATGACCTGTGTTTCCCGCTCCATGTTGAACTGTTGTTTTTCTTCTTCACTTCCGGGGATGTCCGTAATGGAAACAGGGTAGCGCCATCTAGCGGCGTGGACAACGTTTCATAAATAAACGGTTCGTCTCATGATTTGGCTGTTTTTTTCCTTTCGTTATAACTACTAACCAGTTCTTGCCAATTAATGTTGTAAGAAAAAGTCCGCTTTAGATAGTTTTACAAAATATTTTTTCTCCTGCAGAAATTAAAAAGAAATGCGCGCTCCCTGGCAGGACCAAATGCGCATGCGCACATCACTCACTTCCTCAACGGCTTATGCTGCTTTTGGTTTGTGTTGATAGCGGCATTTGCTTTCACACGTGCAATAAGTCCTATGTGAATAACTCTTTTTAGGATCATTTCATAAGCTCTCCCTGCTCTCCCAGACAGGTAAAATAGTCGTCTGTGCTGAACATATGTAGTTTGTCCCAGTGCGCAGCCGTGTTCATGGCGTGGACAGACCTTACAATGGAAGTTTAGCCGGGTTGCTCTCGTTAGCATTATGATGTGGGCTAGCTGATGCATTCACTTTTTGTTGTTGTGTTGCTAACATTAGCCAGTTAGCAACTGTACCTATCCAGCATATCCCGGGTGGCAGGTGTATCGATATATTTAGGACCTAACTAGTTGTGTTTTGGGGTGTTTTCAGGTTTAAAGCCATAGTAACTCACAATCATGGGGGCTTATCTGTCACAACCCAACACTTGCAAGACCTCCTCCGATGGCGGCAACAACAACTTGAGCTACGGCTTCTCTGCCATGCAAGGCTGGCGTGTGTCAATGGAGGTGAGGCGTACATCTAATGGTCAATAACATGCATTTATGAAATTATGATTAAACATCTGCATTTTATTTATAGTTGTCTCCTTATGAAAATTGCTGATATTAGCTGTTACACGTTGCTACACCTTAATGTGATTTACACTGTTCTTTTTCAAAGTTTTGTTAGTTGTACTTTTACACAAACAGTTGATTGTGACTTTAGGCATGTGCAACAGCAAGTTTCAATAATCCGCTACAAATTCAGTTTTGCACACTGTTTTGCAGGATGCTCACAACTGTATTCCAGATTTCGATGAAGACACGGCTATGTTCTCTGTTTATGATGGACATGGAGGTAAAAAAAAACAAAAACATAAAGGTCTCTCTTGATACTGTACGTAGATACTGTTGACATGCTGTACAACTCTTTTCATTTTTTGATGTTGCAAAAAAGTATGCTCAACAACTCACTGATGACAATGTTTTTCTTTAGGTGAGGAGGTGGCTTTGTATTGTTCAAAGTATCTCCCAGATATCATCAAAGAGCAGAAGGCTTATAAAGATGGAAAACTACAAAAAGTTAGTAAATAAAGTATTCCCTTATTCATCACAGGTATATTTTTAAACCTCTGATATTTCTATAGGCTCTTGAAGACGCGTTCTTGGCTATTGACTGCAGAATGACCACAGAAGAAGTCATCAAGGAGCTTGTGCAGATCGCTGGCCGACCAACTGAAGAGCCGCCTACTGAGAAAGTCGCTGAGGAAGATGACTGTAAGTGCTGAAGAAATTAATAAACGACTGATCAAGAATTTATTTTGTATTAATAATTTGCTAATGTTTTCAACTGCTTATTGCTTCAAAAGTGGACAAAGAAGAGGCAGCTCTGCTTCATGAGGAAGCAACCATGACTATTGAGGAGTTACTTGTACGATATGGCCAAAATCGCAATGCAGTTAAACATGCTGGGAGGTACAATATATTGTTTATAGTGAAGAGTGTTTACATATTTGCATATTAAGCAAAAACCTAAGACTTTTATTTTGACATGATTAGTTAAACAATTTTCTTTTTGCTGTTTCTGTTATAGTGCTGCAGCTAAAAAAGCAAGTGCTGCTGCCTCTGGAGAAGAGGCAGGTGGCAGTGAGGGGCAAAAGAAGGAGGGTGTAAATGGAGAAGTGGAGGAGGAGAGCAATGGAAAAACCAGTGAAGGCTGTGGAAAAGCATGTGGGTCTAAAGTGCGGGCCTGTCGAAGAGCCGCAAGTACAGGAAGTGATGCAGGTTGGAGACTAAAAATATAATCAGGAGCTATTCACAGTCGAGTTTAAGTTAAATTCACAAATACTCATTTTTGTTCTTACTAGATGGGGCCGGTGGTAGCTCTAATGGTGAAGAGAAGGCTGGTAAGGTAGAGGGTGATGCAGGCCCTTCATGCTCCTCTTTGACATCCAAGACTGGTGGAGATTCAAAGTCCAGATTTTTTGACGACAGTGAGGAGTCAGATGAAGGAGAGGAAGAAGAGGGCAGTGATGAAGAGGTGAGACATCCATTCTATTCATAATTGTGCAAGAGTGTGCTTGATTGTGCATTTTATTTCAATTTTTTTCTCAGGATGGAAGTGAGGAAGGGGAAAGCACTGAGGTAGAGGAAGAGGAGGACACAGAGGAGGGAGAGGAAGACTCTGAGGATGAGGATGAAGAAGAAATGTGTTTACCAGGCATGGATGGAAAAGAAGAGGTACTTCTCATCTGTCTAAATATTTGTTGTAGTTCAAAATATTAAAAAGGGTTTCAACATTAATCTTATTTGTATTTCCAGCCTGGCTCAGACAGTGGCACCACAGCTGTTGTGGCGCTCATCAGAGGAAAGCAGTTGATTGTAGCTAATGCTGGAGACTCTCGCTGTGTGGTTTCTGAGCGCGGTAAGGCTTTGCCTTCTTTGTTATTATTATTATTTACATTTTATTTGTTTTTTGTGGATATCTTGACTTTGTGATTATATTGGGTGTTTCTTTCTACTATTGTGCCACAGGAAAAGCTGTAGATATGTCATATGACCACAAGCCAGAGGATGAGCTGGAGCTGGCTCGTATTAAAAATGCTGGAGGAAAGGTGACCATGGACGGCAGAGTCAATGGGGGTCTCAATTTGTCCAGAGCTATTGGTAAAAAGTCTATCTTTCTCAGGTGTCGTTTTCAGCAGGCATCTTAGAATACACACTACACATTTTGTTTGTTTGTACTTAATGTATTACATGTAACTGCCATGCAAAATGAGCAGTGCTGCATTTTTAGGATTAACAGAGATAAACAAACTAATAGATTCATTTTATTCACTAGGTGATCACTTTTACAAAAGAAACAAGGCGTTGCCTCCAGAGGAGCAGATGATTTCTGCTATGCCAGACATCAAGGTTTTGACTCTTAATGAGGAGCACGACTTCATGGTCATTGCCTGCGATGGAATTTGGTAAGCAGAAATATTTCACATTTTAAATATATTTGAAGAATAACATGCATTTTATGGGTTATGTTCACAGGAATGTGTTGAGCAGTCAGGAAGTTGTTGACTTTGTTAGTGAAAGGATGAAACCAGACCAGAGTGATAAAACAAGATCTTTGTCATCAATAGTTGAAGAGGTGAAAAAAGCTGTTACTGTTGTTACTTGAAATTGATTGTAGTAGAAACTGTATTTTCTTATAACTTGTAATGTTTTCATTGCAGCTGTTGGATCATTGTTTGGCTCCTGATACGTCTGGAGACGGGACAGGCTGTGATAACATGACCTGTATGATAGTTACCTTCAAGCCCTACCCCTCTGCTGTCCAGTGCGACTCAGATGAAACTAAAAAGAGGAAGCTCCAGGAGGAGTCAGGAGACTGTGAGGTAGAGAAGAACGGGAATGACAGTAAAAAGGTTAAGAGTGACTAAAATGACCAGGAAAGACATCCCAGGAAGAACAACTGGTTCCAGACCGCCCCAACACACCAGATACACATCTATCCAAGACGGGATTGTTACCTCAAAGACCATGATCTCATCCTGTAGGACCAGTAATGTATGCTTACACTGCATCGTCAACATTTATTTTTCGAAAAATTTTCTTCAGTGCCCACTTTATTTTTCTTGGTAACAATGCCAGATATATTTCGCCTTTTATACATCAGGGTAATAGACACGATCTTTCTGGTAACTAGAAAGAAACAGTATAAGTAAAATGATATTGTAGCTATGAAAGCCTTATTGCCCTGACCACTTTTATGTTTTTGTTGCATTTACCTCAACATGAGTTGACAAGGGGGGTGCTGTGTAGACAGTTCAATTTTGACAAAATGTGTACAGAGCATTTTACAATATATATGTGTTTAAAAGTGCCACATTTTTTGTGTTTCTTGTAGATATCCAAAACTGGACTTGCAGATTAATATTAAAATCAAACTTGCCTGTCCAAATCAAAAGCAGGTGTAAAAACATTTACGAAGCATTGGAAAGATGTCTGTCTTATTTTGCATGTGTTGGTCAAGGTTTTGGGTTGCCACTGGGGATGCAGTTGGAGTGTGTTGATGAGACTCCAGCCCTCCCAAATGGAGGATTAGAAGTAGCATCTGAAGGT
Source organism: Periophthalmus magnuspinnatus (assembly GCF_009829125.3). Lineage (NCBI taxonomy): Eukaryota > Metazoa > Chordata > Actinopteri > Gobiiformes > Gobiidae > Periophthalmus > Periophthalmus magnuspinnatus. The sequence goes on from NC_047128.1 coordinate 32,328,250, forward strand.
TAAATTAGCCATTTTGATATATTTTCCCTTTGAGCATTTACTTGGTTTAAAAAGCAATGAGCCTTTTCTGGCTGGCTTCTGTGAAACAGCATTTGAGCACATCACATGTCACCATTCATTCCTGTGTTTTTGTAGTCTGTTCTGATCTATACATTTCCAAATGGTTAAACACCAGCTTTTGAGAGGAAACATAAATATACTGTATGTAAGATTGGGTATATGGGAAACGAACGACAGCAACAAATGACAAATGTATTGTAAGTTGAACATGAGAGGACTACTGCAGCGGGACACTGACTGTTCAGATATTTAGTTTCAAATTTGTAAATGATCTGTCTGCTATGTCTAAACTCAGATTTTAATAGTTCTAATCAGCAGATGTCCATGATTTGATTACTTTGTTTCTGGCCAGACAAAATATTATATTGTGCACATTCTTAAGGTATCTGCCAGTGGATGTGCTATGATTTACAAGTGGATAGATCTTTCAAAGCACCAATACAATGTAACTGTTGATTTAGTCTTTGAGATACCTGTTAAACCATTTTGTTTGGCTGTGCATTTGTTTTCATGTTCTATCTTAACACCATGCCCTTTTTATGTACATAGTTTTTCAATACTTGTAATCGAAAAAAAGCTTTTCTTTGTAATTGTGACTCAGTGTGACATTTGGTGCATACTCTTTTGAGACCAGTATGTAAGTACATACAAATACATTTTTTAAATAATTGTAAGTTTCTTTTTTTCTGGTGCTATGGTGTTTTGTTTTGTTTTTTGCAGTTGTTCATGCAATCCTGTAGGTGGCAGCAAAGATTCAAAAAAAAAAAAATCAACGATAACATTACACAGAGCCACATACTACATACTACATACAGGTTTTCTCTTTTCACTTATGAGGGAACATAGTGAAATGCCATACCTCAATCTCATTCATCTGTACCTTAACCTTACCTTTGTTCATTGCACCCTATGGATCACTATTATTGGTGCAGGGACAATAGCAAACATTAAATGAAATGAACTGTTCTTGAATCAATATACAGAAGACTGATACGGTATTTTTCTTAGTAGTGAATACTGTGAGTGCAAAATCTGCAATATTTCTGTTTTTATTGTATGGTATCAGGCCCTTCAACAGAAAATTGGGGATCTTGGGCAAGAAACCTCACATGGGCCTCTTCTAATATAAATTAATAGGAAGAGGGTCCAATTCTGAGCCCCTAAGACCTTGGAGCCCGAAACAAAACACTTTGTCATCTTTGTCGACTTCCCCTAAAGGATCATAACCTATAAACAGCTGATGCTCATGGATGTACATGTGGTCATAATCCAACATAGCCTGCTTACAAATTATCCTGCCTATTTTAAATGCAACTGCACTGTCAGCAAGTTTTAAGTAGAAACAAGTACCACAATAGCAGGTTGTATTTGGAGGTATTCATCATTTTTATTTTTGGTCCAGCCCTGATGCATTTTACTGTGCTCAAACTGGCCCATTCCTGTGGTCAGACATTGGCATTTAAATTAAGTCAAATTTAGTCGTCCTTCAAGGTCCTTTTGTGGCATAAACTCGAGCACGAGAAGGACATTTGATTCAACAACTAAACGTGGCATGGATATCTGGAAAATGTTCATGAATCTCTCTGCATGTTCTGTGGCGCTGCTGCTGGAGGTGTTATTGATGTGTCAGACGCAGACACACCATCCACATGACATCAGCATCTGCTTATCAAACAGACAAATCCGGTCCTCTTCCTTTACCTCTAACCTCCCCTCCCATTTGGATTTTCCTGTGATTTTGTGCAGTTTCTGGTCTTCCTGTCCTTGTTCTTCTCTCAGTCCAGCTTGTTTCTTCAGAGATTGTACAATGTAAAGCGGCACTGGCACATTTTAGATTAGAAAATTACACACAGTTTATCAAATATGTAGCAGCTCCAACAGTGTTACTCAATAGAGGAATTGCAAATGAAAGATAAACTAAGATAAGACCAAAGTAGAGGATATTTACTAGAACATTTAACTTGGAAGTGCCAAAGATGTTCTTGCTCAGGTATGGCAAACACACCTGTGAACACAGTACACTGGATTAGGGCATCTGTGGGCTATAACGTCACTGATAACAGATGGAAAACTACTGTGCCCTTTGTTTGATCAGCAACATTAGCAGACTGGACTTAAACCAGGTCATAGATTTATGTATAAAATCTTCAATCTTGAGGATAAATCTTTCCTTAAACAAGAGATTTTGCAAGTTTATTAGCCAGTTTTTTAGGTCAGTGTACAGAATTCATAACTGGTGACAGGTACTAGGATTTTAGTTGTGTATTGAGACCACAGAAAGCTCTTTTTTCATTATATTATTTTTATTACACACAGCCACAGGAACATAACAACTTTCATTAAACTTTTTCGCTAATGATTACTTTGTTTGGTGGGATAGTATCTGTGTTAAATATTTATCATATAGTTTTATATCCATAAAGTTTCAGTTTGTGAACAAAGGTTGAAACAAAAAAGTTGAAAAATATACTGACTTATAAAGAGGAGTCCTCCATAAAAATTCCATCAAGCAACAACAATTTATGGCTGTGTTATCAGAATAGGCAAGATCAGCTAAATCATGTTTCTACAGAAATAGTGACAGACTCAAAGAACATCTCCCTTTACAAGAAAAACTCAATTTTGTAACAGATTTAAGATTCAGTTGGCCTCTGAGTGAACTGGTCTGCCATGACTCATAGACTCCCTGATGCTCCTTAAATGTTACAGTCCTCTCCCACTGTCTCCTCTGCATTAATACTGACAACAACACACAGTAATTACCTCTCCTTTGTCACATACTCCTCCTGTGTCTTCAGTGGGAGAGCCCATCCATGCACAGATTTATACACCTCATTAATGGCTAAAAAGGTTTAAGGGCTGAGACATGCATGTGTTTTTAAATCTCACATGGGCCCTGTTTTCTGTTTTTGTGTCCCCTCTTGTGGTTGAAAACAGGACAAAAGCTCTGGCCAAAAGCCTGGTGACTGTGTGTGCCAGCTGGTTACATCTGGTTCAGAGGCCACAGAGGGAGGTTGCTCTCTCTCCCACCTCCCAGTATCACTCTTTAATCCCCAAAGCCTGGAAGATATAGAGTAGGAAGTGTAGGAACATGAATGTAAATGTTATTGTTGTATTGTCATTGTAACAACCGTATAGAATTTTCAGTTTACTTTTACAACAGATGCTTTACATGTTTGTGTTCGGGCTTGGATTGGCAAAAAGTACTTGTTATCTTTGACAAAGAAGAGAAAACATATACACACATGTTGGGTTTGTATACTTTTTGGATACTTTGCATTGACATAGGCCTACAAATAGACTATAATTAGAACTTGCCTAACCTAACCACCATCTTAACCTGGTTTAACCCATATATTAACCCATATATAGGTTGTTGATCTAATGTTGAAGGATTTGCATAATGGGGTCCAGATTTTCATACTGTACCTTTATATACAGTCATTGTTGTACCGGCCCTACCCTAATGATGCAACTTACACAGGCCTATTTGAACTCCTAACTTCTAAACCCAAATATCAATAGGTTATACCTCCACAAATCATCTGCCACAGGTTTTACACCAAATTTTCTTCCTAAATCTAGTTCCATTAGTGCACAGTTGTAGGCTATACATGCACGTAATGTAATGTAGGTCTATGTTTATTTACTTGTTGACGATATATAACCCAATTCAGTGAACTTCCCAGCACTTCCTGTTACATTCTGTACACTGCATCGTTTTATCTGCTCTTGTCCATCTGTCGCTGTCTTTTTTCTCCACATTGTCCCAGCTTCACTCTCTTTTTTCACCCTCTAAAGATTTTGTTTCAGCTGCGCCTGTGTAGGGTCAGCGCTGAAGTCACCCCACCCTCTCCATTATGTAACACAGAGACACAAGGAGACAAAGATGTACAATGATAAACTCAACATCAGAGTTTTATGAGTGATTAAAAGTAAAAATACAAAGATTTTCTCAATATGGAGATGTGAATTGTCTCATGTCAGTTTCACAAAGAGAGAAAAGAAAAATTAGAGTGAATGATGTTCTTGGTGATTAGATCTATGTTTAGATTTGATTGGTTTATTAAAGATGCACCATGTACTGTTTCTGGTGGAGGGTATGCCTGCTGTTTCTCTCCATGGAGATGTTATTGTTTTGCCTTGAATGTTCGACAGTATGACATTAAATGTATTTATCTTCATGGAGGCAAGAAGGTGATGGTACCGAGCTAAGTTACAGGTCAGATCTGTGTAGAGGCAACCCCACTCACAGTAATAATGCATGTTTTTAAAGATATTGAGCAATAAAAACACCTATAATTGAATATAACCAAGACAGATGTGGTTAATTCGATACTGTGGCACATGTCAGGCAGTCCAATAACATCTTCATGGAGACAAGCAGGTAGCAACCTTCCAGTGGAAAAGTTACGAGTCTAAATGAAAACAATTAGGCTGTAACATATAGAGAACTCCCTGCTCCCCAAGTCCACACTTACTAAATGTCACATGACTCCTTCAAAATAAAACTCTTGCATAACCCGCACAGGCCTGTGAGCCAACAGTTTGTGCACAGAGCCTCGAGTGTGTGAGTCTGTCTGAGCCAGTGCTTTTCGTGCCCCAAACTCCACACAACATTAGTCCTTTTATTATTAGTGCATCAGCTGAACATAGAGTGCAAAGAGCCTTAAGAACTGAAATCAACATTTTATAGTCTATAAATAAATGACTGAGCAAGAAACATTCATTTGGAGACTTTGAATATTTAGCACACATTCACTGTGATTGTTACAATACATTTCAGCAATGAAATTTTGCATTTTAACAATCATAGATTATTAGAAACTAATTCTTGAATTGACTTGTAAAAAGACCAATGTTTTGGTGCACATTAAAAACATGATGTATCAAAAATGTATTAATGCAAATAATCTTTATTTCTCAGAGTATCAAACTGGTACAGAACAATGGACAATGTTTTTGACTCACACTTGGCAATACATTACAATACAATCACGACAATACACAACACAAACTTTGAATTTCTTGTGGTTTAAGTACATTATGTAGCAATAGCATTTGGGCAATAAAACAGGCAGTACATTTTACAATTATTTACACAATAAACATGATTCAAGTTGTGTGTGAAATTCAGAGGCTAATAGATTCATGAAATAAACCATGATGAACAAGCTGTACAGGACTTCCCATCTGAATCACTTCAACAAACACATCTGTCCATTTAACCATTCACTTTCAAGGACTTCTCTGTTCACATACACATCTGTCAAAAAATGAGGACCACCAGAACTGCTTTTTGAATAATCAACATATGCTCTTACTTTCTCATCCCCTTGAGCTGACAATGCAGTTTTTGTGAGTTTATATTGATTAGTTCACACCTGATATTTTCATCTCCTCCTTAAGGCATGTTATCTTAAATAATTGTAGATTTCCTTCAGCAAATACAAGGACTATCGGGACATTTATCCCACTTACATCATTGGTTAGACAGACTGTGTTCATTCATTTGCCGCATCTTTGGCAGAAAACCAGCAATCCCAAAATATAAGGCTACAAACATACATCGCCTCACAACGAGGCACATGTACCAAGCAATGAAGGGTCTACTGTGACTGTCCTCCTTCAATTAGTGTTAGTACAAAATACAATTTATTACATTTCATCACTTGAACTGATATTCTTATGTCTAAAATCCTCACATACAGAACATTGAGCCCATAGGTTTACATATTTTTAAACAGATAAGCTTGACTTGTCTGCAATGTTACATGAATGATCAGAGCCTCAGACCTCAAACAGACGCTGTAAAAAAAACAATCCAAAACTAGTGGTTTCTCAAAATGGCTCAGATCCATTAAAACTTTAATGATGAGATGAATGTTTCACATTTGAGTAACAGTTACCTATGCAAAAATGTGCAAAAAGTACTACCACATATTGTTACATTTAAGAAATGTAAATTATGCTTTAAATGTGATTTAAGCCTGTTAAATTTAAAATAATGACTTGTGTTAAAATATCAAGATGCAAAATCAGCAAAAGAGGAAATTTTCCAGTTTGGCCCCAGTAGGATTCAACATAGAAATTATTACAGTATTATAACTGTTACTGTATTTGTGAGTTTGTATAGTCCCATTATACCTCCGGCCACACACAGGCACCTCTTGTACCTTTAGGCTGATTTGGAAAAAGTGTTTGACTAGAAGCAGTAATGTATTTTAAGTGATACAGCAGTAACTTTTCCACCATGACTTTGACAGACTCTTCATCTTGTCTGGAGTCTGTTTGTATTTCTTAGGTTTTTTTCTTTTCCCTCTGAGAGACTTCTGGGAGTTGTAGTTCTGCAGACTTGCCAATATGGCGGAGTCAAACACATCTTTTAGGTTCTTTTGAGTTAGTGAAGAGCACTCAATGTACGTCACTGCTTCAATCTCCCTCGCACAGTCCTTGGCTTCTGCTGGATCCACCGGTCGCTCTCTGTATTTAGCCAGGTCGATAAGAACCTTTAAAATATATGTACAATGACTCAATTAAGTAGTAACAACCAAATATTGATTTTAAAGTATTGTTAGGTTACAGGTGCACTGTGTAACATTTCACTCCATAAAAGTGTTATTGCGTACCTGCAATGTTCCACAGTATGACATTAAACACATCTAGCTTTAGTTAAGATTTAGTTATTTACAGATTTCTTTACTGCTCAAAATGTCTTGGAAAAACAACATAAAACTGTATTGGATCACTTCGCTGCCTGGTGGTGTTACCTGCTTGTCTCCCTGGAGATGGATATGTTTAACTTTAGTGATTTAAAGATTTCTGGCAAGGAAATAAAATCAATCCTTGGAGAGAAGCAGGTGGCAAACCCTCTACTGAGTATGAAATGAATGAAAGAATAGTGACTACAGTGTAGTACTTTGAGAAGCTTTGTCAAGCCTGTTAATGCCTTTTTATGCTATGCTTTATTATTATTCAAAAAAGTCTACTTAATTACAAACATAATGCTACGCTGTGCAAGATCAATTTGTTGAACAAAATGCCCATTGACTAGATCTGTAAAAAATATCAAACTAAAAAAACAAAAGTAGGCTTTACAGCAGTAGAATAAATAAAGACTAGATCTGATCATAAAAGTTGGCTGATCACATGATAATTCCACCTCAAGTTACAAACCTTGACGTCTTCTCTGAGATCACATTGTGTCCCAACCAGGACTAAAGGAGCATGAGGGGCGTACGTCCGTATTTCCGGGACCCACTTTTCAGGGACATTTTGGAACGAAGCAGGACTGACCACACTGAAGCACAGCAGGAAGACATCAGCACTGGTGTAGCACAGTGGGCGCAGCTTGTCAAACTCATCCTAGAAACAAAAACAACATTCACAATGTGTCCACAGCTTTAACAGATCAAATAATAATAATACTAATAGAATAAATATAGTTAACAAAGTTGGTCATGACTCAGAAGGAAGACATTTAGTTGAACAATACTGTACTACATTGTCTTGAAAAGTTACTTCCTATGACAACAATCAATTGACTTGAGATATATTTAGCTCACAGACCCTCATCACTTCCAGACAGTTATGAAATGTACTTCCCGTAGGTCAGGATATTTTTCCAAACAAAGATAACACAATATATTTGCGCAACATGGCCCACACAAACTACATAATGGCCAGTCTACTGTACTTTATCTCCTATTTGAGTTCAGATAGCAGAAAATACAGTTGGGCCAGAGTAAAGTGAGAGCACAGACCTGTCCAGCAGTGTCACAGAGTTGCAGTCTGACAGGATGCCCATCTACTGATACCATTGCTACAAAAACACATAACAAATGAAGAATAAATGAGGTACAAAAGTAACTAAGAATACAAGATGGAATGGAAAGAACATGCAGCACTGAAAGACAATTTAAAGAGTAAACATGGGGTTTATCTATGAGTTGGCCTATGTAAATACAGGAAAATATAAAAAAGTTATTAAAAAACAAAAAAACAAAAACAGGAGTTACATAGAAACAATAACCTGAGAAGTTGTCAAAGGCTGTGGGGATGTACTCAGTAGGGTATCCATTGGTGGTGTAGCTGACCACCAGGCTGGTTTTACCCACAGCTCCGTCCCCCACAAGCACACACTTCACCCGCCTCTCAGGAGCCCCGGGCCCCCATGAACCTGCCCCGGGCCGCATCCTCCTGTCCAAGCCTCTATCCAGGGTCCGCAGCCTTCTTCTTGGTGGCACCGGGGGAACAGGGGCCACTGCAGACTTGTAGGGCCCATCACCCAAAAGAGACATTTGGTAAGGAGAGGACGGTGACATGGGGGATCAATTCCACTGCGAGTCTACTTTTAAATCCAACATTGTATTATTTAAACTCCGATTCTGTTTTCGTTTCCTTTTACTTTTCATGGTTAGGTCCCAGTATTCACTTCAGGGGCTGTTCATGTAGAATCAAGGGATCAAGGAGTTTTAACGCCATAGTTGCCTAATTTGAATTGAAAAAGTTTAGTCAGTAGTTGAAAACAAAGTTGAAGGCATCCAACTCTCACGATGTCCCATGGTCCACTGAACTGAACTGACAGTCTTCTGCAACTCCCCTACATGAGATCACCATGCAGGATACTGAGGGGAGGAGGGGAGGTGGAAGCTTGCAGTAATGGTATCTATTGCATGCTGTTTAAACCTATTATTTAAATCAAACGTATATAACTGTCCTTGCTCTTTTGCTGTAGGCTATACATATCACAAGTGTGCATTTATTTGTCCTGGTTAGATATAATTCATAAACATGTGGCATATGGCTGGGTTGCAGTTGTTGCCTTTGTCGCCCTCTAGTGTCGAAACAGGAGATGTGCAAAGCAATCCTCGACCCCGGAACCAAAATCTACTGTTGTTGTTTCTGACCGGAGGATATAGTTTGAGTACCAATTGTACATGCGGTTTGTTATGTTTCTGTTCTGTGTCAGACATTTCTAACAGATAAAAATCAAGTGACAGGATGTCGACAGAGGAGGTTATTCTGGGTTTTCTGGAGGAGGCAGAGCCGTGGCAACTGCTTTCCCCTCAGTTCCCCAGTAAAGTAGGTGGAAAACCCGCGTGGTTGGGCCAGAAAGGTGTGCCCTGTCTGTCCCAGCTGGAGTGCGAAATATGTCATCTGCCAATGGTTTTTCTGCTGCAGGTAAGTAAGTCTGGTCCCACCGATGGGGAAAGGGATTTCTGAACTTTCAGCCTTTTTACAGAGCTTGTCCTGGGTCATAATTTAATCCCCTTTTGTACTTGTTGCAGTCAGAAATTAACTTTGAAATTAACCTTATCCTGGTAGAAGGTAAAATGCCTAGCTTTGTGGTTTAAACAAACAGTATTTAATGAGTACTTATGCTAATCATATGTGGAAAGTGGTAACACGACTTTGCTCTCGTTTCGTGATATACTTTGCAATGAAGAGGAACATAAACTCTATAATGATCTGCTCGTTTAAAATGGAATACAGAGTATAAAGTTATTTAACCTCTAGTCCCAGAAAAGAATGAAAGAATATTTTTATACTTTAAAGAACATATATTATGCAAAACTGGCTTTGACTTTTTAGCTTTCTTATAATGTTGACCCCTTGTCAAAAACATACCTGGAGTTGTACTTTGTTTAATTCATGTTTGTTCAATTAATCCATAATGATCAAAATCTGAGGTCCACTCTATTCATTTCACTAGGTTTATATGACATGTTATCATCAGGTGCATTGGATTGATACCACATGTGTATTCTTCCTGACATCATCCCTTTCTCTCTTCCAGGTTTATGCACCTTTATCAGGTCAGGACCAGTGTTTTCACAGAACACTCTTCTTGTTTTGTTGCAAAACCCCTGAGTGCTACTCCCATAATGACAGCCGATGTATGAAAGGTAGCCTATGCTCTGTCTTCTTTGTCTTCTCTACAAATGCACTGTAATAGTTAAATTATTTAGCAGTTTTTTTTCAATAATTATAGTTTTCAGAAGCCAAATGCCACGCAAGAATGAGTTCTACTCCTATGAGCCTCCACCAGGTACCTTTTCTTGTGAATCACTTCCTAAATCTATAATTCATTCACACACACTGAGGTAAAACGCATATCTACTTTTTCTTCTTCTTCTCTGTCCTTTCTCTTTTCTCCTCAGAGGATGAACCCCCTTCTGAACCATACAAAGGCCACAATGTGCTGCCGATCTCCGGAGTTAAACTGTGCTGGATTTGTGGTTGTCCTGGCACCAAAGCCTGCTCTCGCTGTCACTCCGTCACCTACTGCGGCAAACATCATCAGACCATCCATTGGAAACATTCACACAAGAGAGAGTGTGGCAGCCAAGGTGAAATTAGAGTCTGCACCACAATGTTCTTCTGTAAAAAATGTAAAATGATACTTGATTAACATTTGTTTTTATCCGCACAGAATCGTCAAGTGTCAGCACGTCTCCTTTTCTCTTCCCTGAGTTTGAGCTCGTCACTGAACCTGAAAATCTAGAGAAAAACGCCAAAGATACAGAAACAAAACACAAGGAAACCGAAGATATTCAGAGCAATGTAGAGGAAACATTAGCAGATTGTAAGCACTAAATTAACAGCCTAAAAACTTAAAGATACCTCTGATAATAACTGCTTAATCTTGACTTCAGCCTTAGCTGAAACTGAGTTGGAGGAAATGGCTATGCATGAGACTGAAGAAATTAAGGTTTTCCAGCGATTTAAAAAGAGGATTGCTTCAGAGCCACATCAGGTAAAGTGCAAAGTGTGAGAAAAAAAAGATACCTCGATTTGAATGTTGGTCACTTTTCAGGTTGTGCGCTACACTCATGGGGGGCTTCCTCTTTGGGTTTCTGCCAAACATATACCTTCAGATGACGATATCCCACCCTGCTCCTGTGGCTCAAAACGTGTGTTTGAATTCCAGGTAATCAATCCAAATGAAACTGTCCATCAAATGGCTGCACTTATTATCGACAAATCAGGCAAAACCCACTTATTTGTGATATCTATTTCAGGTGATGCCCCAACTGTTAAATAACCTGTGTGTGGATTCAACAGGAGCTAGCATTGACTGGGGGACAGTGGCAGTGTTCACATGTTCACTCAGCTGCAGTCGTGAGGCTGATTACATCACAGAATTTGTGTGGAAGCAGGACTTTACAGCAGATGAGAATAATAAAGGATCATAAGATGAAACTAGGGATCTGATGGTGTGAAGGCCAATGTTTAAGAGCTCAAAGATTTCTTACTTAATCTAATAATTAAAACCCTTTATCTAAATCTTACACTGGTGACCACCAAATAAAAAGACAAATAATTTGGTTAAAATTATATTTTAGTGCTTTAAAAGGTACAAGCCAGCTTAACAGTTTCTCTGCAGTCAGTGTTCAAGTTGCCCTTTTTGAAATGCCACTCAAAACAATGGTAAATGGCAAAAACATCTTGATGGATTACAGAACTCATTTCAAAGTTGAATTGTCTCCAAGGGAATTTCTTCAATAACATACAGTGAAAGTTCCAGCTTTGCAAATATTAAGAGCATTCAAACTGAACTTAAAGATAAGGGTTTTTGAAATAAAACAATGCAAGTACCTTTTAAACTAATAAAAGAATTGTTAAAAAATACAATGTATGAAACAATTTCTTACAATAAAAAACAGCCCATGAAGGACTCCTTCTCTAACCATTGATATTTTACATTTTCTTTACAGTATTATGTACACAATTATGGCTGAGGTTGGGTCTTTTAAAATGATAAAATGTCCTTTGTAGCCCAACAACAGTCCATAGAGGTCAACATACTGTTGACTCTTAAAATTAAAACCTCCCGAATCAGTATCCACGCAGGGCACTGGGCACGCAAGGCAGGTAAAAGTACTATGTTGTTTTCCGGAAGCCTTTGAGGATTGGATAAATATTCTCGAACGCTTCGTAAATCTCTGCTCTCACTTTTGCACCTGAAACATTAAAAACAAATTTAAAACCAGATCCTAAAACAAAATGATATAAATGGGATTGAAACGCTCTTTACCCGTCAGAACGACCTTCCCAGAAACAAAAATAAGCAGGACAATTCTGGGTTTGATCATTCTATAAATTAGTCCAGGGAAGAGCTCAGGTTCATAACTACAAAGAGAAGAACAGGCTGAACAATCTAGTAGTATATGCATTACTTTAGCGGAGGGTTAAAATAATAATTTACCTGCTAAACTGTTGGTGAGTAAGGACCAATCCTTCAAGTCGAATGGGAAATTTGACATCACAACTACCCACCATGTTCTGAATTTTAAAATCCAGAAATTTTGCAGGAAACCCAAGTTTCTGAACAACTCGAGCATATTTACGAGCAGCTAATCTTGACTGCTCTTCACTGAGAGAGCAAAGCAAATTATACAGGTTAAAGTTTGCAAATGTTTATAAAATGTGTTTTAATCCCACAGCTCACCTCTTTGCACCAGTACAGACCATCTTCCCAGAGCTGAAAATGAGAGCTGTAGTCCTTGGTTCTCTTATTCTCATAATGACAGCTGCGAAACGCTACAAGAGAAAAAAACATTTTTCTTTAAGAAAAAATCATTTATACAGTGTCATTTAGGTCATTGGTCAATACTGTCTCACACCTCACCTTTGGGTTGTATTCTGCATTCCTGGCTCTAAGGGCAATGGTCTTCAAATCCAGTTTACAGCCCAAATTGACAGTAGATACAATATTTCTAACAAAATATATTAAGTATTAAACAAATACATATAATGCAACATGAATCATTTTTCCTGTCACTAATGGACAGCAAGAGATCCAGAGAACATACTGCAGCTGTGGGACTATTCCAGAGCTCTCTGAAGCTGGTGTAGCTGGCGTGATTGGGGTCATGGGCGTCAGTGGGGTGTTGTAGAGGGGAGTGTTTCCTGGCAGTGCGGTGGTGGTTGTTCCAGTAACAGCTTGGGAATGGAATAACTGAGGAGTTTGACCTGATGTTCCTGGCAGCCCTGAAATATGAGTTTTAGCCAGTTAAAAAATGTGTTTTGTTCACATGAAAACAAATCTCTGAACAACGATTTGTACATTGTACCTGCATTGGCCTGTTGTGCTTGTTGCTGCTGCTGCTGCTGGCGCTGTTGCTCCTCCAGAATAGACAAGCTATTAGTGTTTTGTACCGGCTGCGGAGTCAACCCTGAACCATAGGGCATCATAGGACTGAACATCGGCATTACTGGGGTCATGGCATTCTGTAAAGAGGTTCCAAACAAATCAGAGACATTAGCACATGGTTCTCACAAAGTATATAACTTTTATTGGCATATGAAAGCTTTCATTACAGGGGATGCGAGTCCCTGAAAGGGCGTTATGCTGTTGTTCTGGTCCATCTCTTCAGGTGTGCCCACTGCCAGTCACCTGACGAGATTTGATATAGGCAGCTCTTTAAAACACTGCAGAATACTTCTCCAGTTCCCACTCTGCAACAACTCCGCCTGTATAAAGGGGTTGAGATAGATTTAACAATGTAAATACGGTCAAGTGTAACATCATACACAAACACGAATCTGAAACCCCACAAGGACACAATGGTGCGAGCAAATAATCATATATGTACAGCACTACTTATAAATGCATTATTAGTAAATTCCATTTAATAAGAGTACGCTTCAAAAGATACTAGTTTAACGTTAGCCAGTGTTAGCTGTTGAGCCAAGTGTAGCATTTTAGCGCAAATACACTCGTAGCATCCTGCCTGTAAAGACTGACTGCAAATGACAAACAATGAAAAATAGTGCCTTACTGTTTGATTAAACGCACAATTCCAAACTACTTACACGAGCCAGACACCGTAAAAGCCCTGAATCTGTTCGGTGCTTGTGTAGACGGTCGGTCCTCTCACGAGCGGGTGAGCTTCCGGAAGCAGTTCCTTTATTTCCGCCTGAGTGACGGGTCAAACACAGACACAGCAAAGATGGCGTCGCTGAGTGACAAATCAGTTTGGGATGAAGTGGAAGATGGAATCGGGGAAGAAGTGTTAAAAATGTCTACAGAAGAGATAGTTCAGCGTACTCGACTACTCGACAGTGAGATAAAGATAATGAAGAGTGAAGTACTGAGAGTTACCCACGAGCTTCAGGCGATGAAAGACAAAATCAAGGAAAACACGGAGAAGATAAAGGTGAACAAAACCCTACCATACCTGGTTTCCAACGTGATCGAGCTCCTGGATGTAGACCCCAATGATCAGGAAGAGGATGGAGCTAATGTGGACCTGGACTCCCAGAGAAAAGGAAAGTGCGCTGTCATTAAAACGTCGACTCGGCAAACATACTTCCTACCGGTGATCGGCCTGGTGGATGCGGAGAAGCTCAAACCCGGAGATCTGGTAGGAGTCAACAAAGACTCCTATCTGATTCTGGAGACCTTACCCACCGAGTACGACTCCAGAGTGAAAGCCATGGAGGTGGACGAGCGCCCGACAGAGCAATACAGCGACATAGGAGGGCTGGACAAGCAGATCCAGGAGCTGGTAGAGGCCATTGTCCTGCCTATGAACCACAAAGAGAAGTTTGAAAACCTGGGCATTCAACCCCCTAAAGGAGTCCTGATGTATGGACCTCCTGGCACAGGAAAGACCCTTCTGGCCAGGGCTTGTGCTGCACAGACCAAGGCCACCTTCCTGAAGCTGGCAGGTCCACAGCTTGTTCAGATGTTCATTGGAGATGGTGCCAAACTAGTGAGGGATGCCTTTGCTCTGGCCAAGGAGAAAGCTCCATCCATCATCTTCATAGATGAGCTGGATGCCATAGGAACCAAAAGATTTGACAGCGAAAAAGCAGGAGATAGAGAAGTGCAGAGGACCATGCTGGAGTTGCTCAACCAGTTGGATGGTTTTCAGCCGAATATGCAGGTCAAGGTAATAGTCCCAGAAATGCACTCATACATTAAGATCTCCTCTAAATCTTTAAATATTTTGGTTGTACTGATGAGTTTTATGTGCCTAGGTTATTGCAGCCACTAACAGAGTGGACATTCTGGACCCTGCGCTACTGCGTTCGGGACGTCTTGACCGAAAGATTGAGTTCCCAATGCCAAATGAAGAGGCCAGAGCTCGCATCATGCAAATCCACTCTCGCAAGATGAACGTCAGTCCTGATGTGAACTACGAGGAGCTCGCCCGCTGCACAGATGATTTCAATGGAGCCCAGTGTAAAGCAGTGTGCGTTGAGGCCGGAATGATTGCACTTCGGCGTGGTGCCACTGAGCTCAACCATGAAGATTACATGGAGGGAATCCTGGAGGTCCAGGCCAAGAAGAAGGCAAATCTGCAGTACTATGCCTGAGTTCAGTACTTGTTTGTTTTCATTGTTTAAAAAATTGCAATGTGAGCATTTTCTGATTAACCTATTAATCAAATAAATAAATCATTGTTTGGACTTTGTTTTGTCCCTTATAATACAACAATATAATAGAAGAGATATTTGTAATCTAATGAGATCAGAAGATGAAGTTTTATATGCACAGGATTTAGGCATCTTTGTACAATTTCAGATTATTCACTTGTTTTAAGAAGATTTAAATAATTTCACTGGATAAGGTATAAGAAACAAAAAACATCTTTAGTGTATATTGAGTGTAAATTGATTATGATTATACTTTTGTAAATAGTACAATAAGATACATGAGATTGAAAGTACAGCACACCAGGATTTATGTTTTAATTTATTACAAATGTGGAAACAAAAGCGTTGGTACAAATAAACATGAGGACAGGTCTGCTGAAGTGCTTTTAGTTTTCCTAAAACATTCAGTGAATCCAGGAAAAAATTATTAGAAATTGCAATATGAATAAATCTCATCCCAAAGACAGTTTTAAGAAAACTAAAGATTGTTGGCTTAAGGTTGTTAATATGAGATTGAAAGTAACCAAAACAATTGGAACCAGGCTTAATCTTTTCTCAGTGGAATTGTCTGCTCATCTACACCCTCTTTGGTGATTACACAGATCCGAAGAGCATCTCCAGTGTACACATCTCTTTCTGCAGCCGAGATAAAGACATCTTTAACCAACTGAACTGCCTTCTCCTTTGTCAGGGGAATGTGCTGAACACCCTCCATGTTCTTGAAACCAATCTGTAGAATGCAACATTTTATAGAAAATACATTTTCTTCTTGTTAATGTGGTTGAAGAAAGAAATGGGGGGACAATGTACCTGGTTGTCAAGAAGTGGTTGCAACATTGCACTAGCTGATCCTCCAGCCTTGTAGGTGTCTCTCTGGTAAGATCCCACTGGGTCAAAACTGTAGACTGCACCTTTTCCTATAACATCACAATAAAACAAAAACACAATCTGCTTATTCAAAGTTCAATTGTGAAATACAGAAGTATGGTATGCTAGTGTGGTACTCATACCCTCTTCATCTAGTCCACCAATGATGTTGTACACATAGTAGGGGAAAAAACGCCTGCCATACAAGATTGTAGACAACATAGCTGCAATGGCTCCACATGTCATCATCTTATTGTTGGAGTGTTTGTACATCTAAAAAGACAGAAAACCTGTGTTACTTACATCAAGTCTTGGAGCGTAACAATGTAAACATAAAATTAATACAAATACTGATATTATAGAGCTGCATGGCAAGTACATACAGAAAAAATGTACAAACCTTTAGCCTGGCATCGATAATTTTAGTCAGGGTCAAACAGTCACCATGGAAACCACTGCAGCCAATGACAGTCGTGTCTGTCCTGTAAAGGAAATGATCAACAAAAGACGAATAAGAACACCTAACGTAAAATTACACAGCTCAAAGTTAACAACAAACATATAAACACTTTATGAATAGGATGTAGGCTTTCGGTACTTCGCACTTACAGCTTGTAGCACTTCGGAGAGTCGCGGCTATGAATGGAGTAGCCTTCACTCAATCGGGTGTCTGAAGCTACAATGGCGAAGTCTTCTCCAGCTACAGCCAAAACAGTCCTGGGAGAAAACAACAACATACACCTGTTACTTAAACGTCATAAAAAGTTAAGAGCTACAATAGAAGCCATAGAATCGAAACCGAAACATAAGGCGATACATTAAAACGTATAAGTTAGTGTTAATATAGATCAGCACAAATGTTAAATATTCACCTAAATTAATCTATAAACTACACCCATATTGCATATACCTATTGTGAGAATGATTAAGAGCAGTTAGTTTTAGCTACTTAGCTGCTAGCCAACTGGTTATCTGGTCAGTAAACAAGACTTCACTTACCCCCCGTTAAACGCGTAAGGAGAAAACCGGTGCTCCACTGGACCTGTATAATGGTACTCTTTCATTTTTCCAGTATTTCCAAAAGAAAGAGAAGAAAGCATCTTTAAAAATGATGTTCTATTAAACTGTCCAAGACTCAAACTCGCTGTATCACTGCAATATGGCAGCCTCTTCTTTTACTGAAGGGAGCCACCGGCCCAGAGGCACGTACCGCCCCCTACAGGCGCTCGCCTTTTCCTCATTCTTATAAGACTCCCTCGACTGGAGTTTCGCATCAATTCATGGGGTTTCAGCTCCCTGGTATTTGTAACATTTTAAGGACTTTTACATATTTAAGATATATTTAGTTTTAAACTTCTAATCACTATGGCTGCATCCCATGGATTGGAGGAATAACCAGAAGGGAATAATCAGCAAAAATAACAGGACATAAACTAAATGACAGAGACCGAAGCACAAACCTTTCCCGATATTTTAAAACTATTTAATCGACATTATTTAACTCACTGTTCGTATGCAATGTTTTAATCCAGAGTCTCTCATTTGCATTAATGTATTTATTGAAAAGTTACACTTGTTTTTGAATACTCTACATTGAAATGCCATGTAATTTCAAGACAAAACCCATCAAAGAGACTTGTAGAATTTCAAGTAGTCACAAAGTGAGTATACAAAAAATAAATATATACCCACAACAAAGACTTACAATTTAGGAAAGCATTGCAGAAAACATGATGTGGTTCAGTTTATTAAACAATAATAATTAAGACACATTGACATTTCCTTAATTAACCTGATAGTAATGCCTAATTCATCTTTAACATATTATAAATAGTGTGGTAGGCTATATTAAAAACAGAGCCTAAAACAGTGCATGTATCAATCCCTGACTACAAGTTTATGAGAATTCATGATGGCTTTATAAATTCAGTCAATGTAGAAAACTTGATTTGATTCAGCTTATTCAAAAATAAAAACTGGCCGATGTAGCTTTATGACTAACATAAGCATTGCCATTTGTCACTTCTGAGCTGATTTGGACTTCTTTGGTGTTCTGACTCCACCTTTCTTCTTCGGTGTGGTGAAGTCTCTGTCACAAACCTCGCATAACCACAGACCTGAAAGACAAGGTATAGACAAAATATAAACCCTAAATGAAAAGGCTAAATTATATAAAGTTATAATTTGAGACTACACTAAACAATACTAAACTAACCTGTTGGTATAGTGTCCATTCCAACACAGAAGGTGTGGTATCCACGATCACATTGGTCACAGAACATCATTTCATCCTCATGGTGGGGCTGTTGGCATACAGTGCATGTTTTACACTCCATACACTGCCAGTGGTAGGTCTGAATCACTCTCACCAACTCCTCACTCATGTCCAAGCAGGAGGGGTGACCTGTGGCATAGGGCAGACAAGACCAAATGTTAAAGCCAATAGTTCATACCAAGGTATGAATAACTTTGGTACATGGCTAATGATTTTTTTTTTTTAATGCCATGGAGCAATTCTCTCCAACCACAAGAATTTTTTAAAAATCTGTATAAAATGGGAATTAATAGCCAAATGTTGTGCAATGAAATAAGCATTTTTATTATTCTTAATAAATTAATTTCACCTTTAAAAGAAACAGAACTTACCACTGTTATCACATTGGGAGCAGTGAATGAGTGCCTCAGGTTTTCCCTTCTTGTTCTCTTCTTTACCCTTCTGGCAAATGCCACATATAGCATTGGGAATGCTCTTAGGCTGCAAGGAGAATAATGCTACAAATTGTGAAATGTGTCATTGGCTGTCTTGGTATGTGCAGTACTTTGGCAACATGATAAACACCGCTTTGAGTTTGGTAATCTGTAGCATTCAGAAAAAGTAGTAGAGTTAATTTTGCTGACAAAATCACCACTTCTGTAACTACACAGTATAAACACAATTTTTTATTCTTTAAAATGTAAAACATGAATTTAACTAGGACAGAAAATGAGAGCAGAACAAAAAACTGATTAAAAATCAGCAATGTATTAAAACCGGTAACATCAAAAACCTTGCATATAAACTTGGTAACACCTTTTCATATCAAGGTGTTGCTGTATCATATACGTATGCATTAATCTTAATTTGTCCCCAGCATACAGAGGAAACCAGACAAAACAGTAAAATACAAGACAAGGGACTCAATAAGAAGTCAGGAGCAGGTGGAGGAGGTGGAAGAATCAAAATAAGAGAAGTAGGAAAAAGACAAAGCAGTGGAAAAAGGAAAACAAAGAGGGGGAAATTTACAGAATTATTTATGCACACATGTTTACAGTTAATATGCGCAAAAGTTTGTTCTTCATTAAACAAAATTCATGCTTATCTCAAATGATCCTGAAAAAAATAAAGAACCCTCAGTCTAAAACTGTCAATACAATATAATATTAGTAATATTAATAATCATAATAAAATCTTTATACAGTGTCGGCTTGTCATAGTTGGTTAATATTGTACAAATTCTGTTTCTGATAGAAAACCGTTTTGATTTATTCTTATTTAACAGCAGACGGGCTGTTCATATAAAGTACAATATAACTGGATATGTATGCAAATAGGAACTTGCAAAGCAGCAGTAAAACCCTGGCATATGTTGGGTGAAGATTATTTGCAATAAAAGACTTTCACCAGCATAAAATCCATCAAGAAAAACATGGACCACACAGTTCAGACAATACATCTGTATTTTTGCATACAGCATTTTCGTGTGCCTCAAAGGTGCACTATGTAACTTTTCTGGTGGAAGGTACACTATCTACTTCTCTCACTGGAGATATTGTTGCTTTGCCTGGAATGTTCGACAGTATGGCATTAAACTCATCTTGCATTTATTGATTGCTCACAATTGATTAAAGCAAACATTTTTACGGTGTGCAAGCTTGCCTCTCCACAGACCTGACAAGCAACATGACTACTGTCCTGTTTCCATAGAAATCAATTAGTTTAATGCCATGCTGAGGAACATTCCAAGCAAAGCAATAACATCTCAATGGAGACAAGCAGGTTTGTGTTACCTAATTATTAGATGTAGACTACAAAGTCTCCTCTTGTTTATAGAATCAATGTGCAAATGAACCAAAACAATTATTAATACATGTAAGGCTAAATAACATCTTACATTGTAACCAATCTACAACTGACCCATTTCACCACTGAGCTGAACTCAAACTGCTCAAAACAAGAGCTGCAAAAAGTCTGAAAGAAAGTAATTTCAACAAAGCTGTGAGTTGTCTAGTGTTGTTCAGCTTAGCAAATGTGCAAACAGCAAAATATATTATTGTTATTGTTGTACTTCAAATTTATGACAGCACATCAAATGGATCAGAAACATTTCTTATGTCAAACCAATGAAGTGCTCTCCACTTAAAATGTCATTTGTGAAACTTTCAACTACCACAACAAGTGGTCTATATGTGTATGAATATACTTTATAGGTATGTCTATATATCTGTTATATTGAAGTATTACTAGCAGCCAAAGCATTGCTTTTGAATGAATGTACTGAAAGACAGAAGAGGTATGTTATAAACATAGAAGATAAATTAGTGTTGTGCTAAAACATGAAAGTGCAGTAATGAGACTGTTCCTTTAAAATGTTATTGCACACAGTCTTAAAGAAAATGATAAAATAAAGCTGTAAAAACACCCTACTGTCCCATTTATCATAACCAAAATGTGATTAGCAGAGTCATAGGAAAGCAAGAAAAATTAGGGAAGATGGGTCTATATAGTAGGTGTGGCAGGGTAAGAAAGAGAGGGGTAGAAAAGTGCTGCAGCTGTTGTTGGAGAAGAGTTCAGTTGTTTTTGTCCTCTACCTTGTAGCCTCCTTTATGGGAGGACGAATGTCGATGGCTGTCTTTGCCTTGTGCCTTTTCTTTGGTCTTAGACCTTGGTCCGCCTCCCTCTTGGCTCTCCACATCTGAAGTGTTGCCTGATGAGCTATCCTGTAGAAAGAATAATCAAAACTGTAAAAGTCATCATTACTGGAAATAACAGAAAACCATTAAAAAAAATAAAATAAGGGTGTGGAATCTCACAGATGAGTGTTTTCTTCTATCATCTTTGCCATCTTCTGCATCATCGGAGTCTGGCTCAGAATCTAGGGCAGGAAGGTCTGGATCCAAAGGAGGCTCAAACAAAGCAGTGTTTAATGGCAGGTATCGTAACTCATTGGGAGAGTACCTGTCAATAAGAGACCATTAAGCACCCAAACTAAGCAAGGTATATGCCTTTAATGAAATATTTACCTTTTATAGAACTCTTGGAACTGTCCCGGGATGAGGGCCACAGGATAAGGGCCAGTTCTGGTCAGCTCTGGAGCCAGGACTTTGAACCTGCCCTGCGGGACCTGAATAATCTATGACAAAACTAAAAATTATTAGTCAAATTGAAGGCTTTGAAAGACATTGTCATTTATGAACATACATGTGTCTGGAGGTCAAAGTAAGCTCTTCTCTCCTCCATTCGTTCACGGTTGAAGTTACTGTTGAACTCTGCAGCTTTTTTCGCAGCTTTCTTTATGTATTCGGGAACTTTGCCAGCCTCAACTTTCTGAGGATTTTGCTGCTGCATTTGCTATAAAACAAAAAATGTTGGATGAAAGTATTCCAATTGAAAAGCAGCTCCTATTAATTTCTTAAGTACTGTACTTACAGAGTACTCTTTAGCAATTCTCTGACGCTCCTTTTCTTGCAGTATTACAGAGTATTCTGAGTGCTTAGTGGGATATTCTTTAATCATAAGATCAATCACCTCATCACTCCGCAAAGCAGTCAGACCTTGAGTGAAATTTCAAAGAATAGTGCATCACAAACACGCTACTGTATTGTGTTATTACATAAAAGTAATAGTAATACCTAGTGTGCACTGTGTCTCTGTGATAACATTTTGTTCACGTAGGTAGAGTTTTTCTTTATGGGACAGATCTCTTCTCTCCATTTCTAAGAACAATAACATAAAAAAATCTTTAAACTAGTTTACATACAGAAAATCATACATACTATGAAATAATTAACATGTTACATGTACCAGGATACTTCCTCTTGAAGGATGTGACTCCCAAATACTCGCTGACCTGTTCTTGCAGCATGTAGTATTCCCCAGTATCATCTGGGGGCCACTTATATTCTGTCAAATTTTCTGCTGGGAAATAAGTTGGCCTGCAAGGAAATATCAAAGAAAACAATGTAAATACCTATGTAAATACCAAGTCCACTCCAGTCTCATGTTTTATAAAAATTGTGACCCTTACGCAAGCTCTTGGATAGAAGTGTCACAGCTCCGGGAACTGTCTCCAGATCCCATCCTCCGTCTTTTGGGGGGCTGGCTTCCATCATTGGACACTTCTTCAAGGACATCCTCCTGAAAAACATAATATACTGTATCTAAGCAAATAGGTTTTTGAAATATCTAAAAGTAACTGTTAACTTCTATGAATAAATCTGAAGTCAAACGAAGAAACAATAAAAATAATCAGCCAATCAAGACTTGGAAAGCCCAGTAATGTAAAACAAAGGGGTGTGCTAATGATGCTAACGCATCGCTTCCAAATAGAACCAAAACTCTGTGTAAACAAATGCAATTGCTACACTAAAAAGCCACGTAAACCTTCGGACCAAAAGTGTGGCTTTTTCAGCACACACACTTTTTACCTTGACTGACTGCGCTCCCGGGGTGGCGGGGTTGCTGTCGCAGGTCGCCCTGATGGGAAGTATAGCTGCCATACTGATCTCAAAGGGAGACTCGCTGCTAGTTAGCATTAGCTTAGCAGCCCATTGAGCAGCAGGCTGAGCTGTGGACGGGTTGCCAGATCTGCCCTCGGTTTGCTTTTCGTTGTAGTTGTGGCTGCATTGAATTACATTCGAACTTAACAGAAGTGTTTTATTTATACTATCAGTTGTTGTGATTCTGACAAAAACGTGTTACCATGCTCTCGCATCTCACTTTAATATTCAAGACAGCTGTTAATCTCTCGAGATGATTTTATTTTGAAACATTTTATTTTATTTTGAAATAACAAGCACTTTGTGCCGGATGTTGCCGGGAAATCAGCTGGAATCCACGGAAATAATCATAAAGACTGTTTTGCTTACTTTGGGCTGCTATATTCTGCTGTCATTCTCTCATTTTCATTGCCTCTGGTCCGCAAAACAACCGTGGACATGTCAGAGTCGTACGGTAAGAGAGCGCAATGATAAACTATATTGCTGACATCTAGGGGCCTTAGTAAAGCAGGTGTGGTGGGGTCTTCTTGTTTCCCATCGTAGATCAATAGCATAGAGGCTAACCTTGCCATCAGCCAGCCATCGTGAAAGGATACTGGCCTTTAGAGTCCTCTGAACATAGCAAACCTCCAAAATGAGAAATTCAAATACTGACAAAAATGTTTACCAGTCGCAGCAGTTCTGAACCTCTCTTGTTTTGAGGATGTCGAGCTGACAACACTGTTATTTTCAGTGATCCTTGAAGCACCGACGCCCATCTGTGTAGCATATTAGCTGTGTTGGGACTATTTATTGACTTATTTACCGAAAAATGTGATGTCGATGATTTTTCAGATTTCCTCTTTAAATTTCTGGTGATTGGCAATGCTGGCACTGGCAAGTCCTGTTTATTGCACCAATTCATAGAGAAAAGATGTAAGTACGAGTATCTTGTGTCAATATTATAGTATAAATATAATGAATGTATTTGTTTATTAGATGTTATTATCTAAGGTGTTGTCTTTTATAGTTAAGGATGAGTCTAATCATACGATTGGGGTAGAATTTGGCTCGAAGATCATCAGTGTGGTCAATAAAATGGTCAAATTGCAGATATGGGACACTGCAGGTCAAGAGAGATTTAGGTAAGTGATATTTAATAAAAAGTTTTTACTTTACTTTGTTATTATTGGCTACAATGACAAGCAAATACTATGTAATTTATAAACATTGTTGAATAGCCTAGATAGAAGTGATAGTTAACCCATAGCCTAATTCATTATAGCACAAGTGTGTTCTCATTCTTCAGGTCAGTTACCAGGAGTTACTACAGAGGAGCAGCAGGAGCCTTGTTGGTTTATGATATAACCAGGTAAGTCAGTCACAAACAAGGACCAAAATTATTCAAACAATGATTGATTAGAGTGTACGTGATATGCATGTAATTTTTTCCTAGTCGAGAAACGTACAACGCTCTGACTACATGGTTAAGTGATGCCAGGATGCTGGCCAGTCAGAACATTGTCATTATACTCTGTGGAAATAAGAAGGATTTGGATGCTGATAGAGAGGTCACATTTTTGGAGGCATCTCGTTTTGCTCAGGAAAATGGTAAGATTTTCGGTAGAAATGTATCACATCATTGTAATTCATACTCATTCAGTTATCATTTTATTTATGTGCATGGGTGTTTCTTAGAGCTAATGTTCCTGGAAACTAGTGCCCTGACGGGGGAGAATGTTGAAGAGGCCTTTGTCCAATGCGCTCGGAAAATACTGAACAAGATTGAATCAGGTTAGTTATTTGGATCAGTGCAGTATAAATATGTACTTCTTTGAACAGGTTTTGGTCTCATTTACAATACAAAAGTGCTGTACAATAAACTTGTAATTGACACATTTTCTTGTGATTCTTAGGGGAGCTGGATCCAGAGAGGATGGGCTCAGGTATTCAGTATGGTGATGCTGCATTACGACAACTGCGGTCACCACGGCGAGCTCAACCTGCAGGCACTCAAGAATGCGGCTGCTAGAGAACATGCAGTAATTACCCCACACAGATGAGGTACACGCATTTGAGCATGGCATAGTTTATGTCATGTACTAAAGTTTGAATGACTAATATTTTGCTCAGTGTCTTGCAAACAGCTCTGTGAAGACCAGAGGAAGAACAAGCCCATGGCGCCCGATGACTCCTGGGTTGCGCTCTGCTAGTGACTGCTTATTGACCTTTGAACTTCACCCTTCGCATGGATCCTTCAAAACCCTCTACGCATTTGCGTATCAAAGAGAACTTCAAACCCCATCAAGAACGGAAAGTCTTTCAGGTAACAAAGGACTAACATTTCACAATCAAGAAACCTGCAATATAAATAGACCACCAGTCCTCAGTCTCATGTCTGGAACTACGTATTTACATGTAAATGTATGGTAACAAAGCATCTATGTATCTTTTAATAACAGTATCGATAGTTACATCCTATATACATACTTTTTTTTTATGATGGCATTTTACTGTACAGAGATGATGAACAGTTCAACAGGCTTCCTTTTATTAGTTGTACACATCCACTTCAACAGTTTTTCACAGACTCATCTCTGTCCAGACATTAAAAGGCTTTGACAGTCTTTTGTACACTTTGTAACTGCTGCCATTAGACAATTCCATTAAAGCGTTCGTATTTTTTACAAAGCCATTCATCCCCTCCCACTGCATTGTACTATGTCCTTTAATTCTGTATTTCTGTATAAACAAATAGAAATGGAAGCATGAATATCTTAATAGTATTTCATGATTTTTAATTATGTTAAATATCTATATATAAAACAATCAGTCATATCCTACATCTTTGTCTTGGACCAGTATGTTACATTAAAGAGTATTGCATTAATTGTGATACAATTTATATAGGTTATTTTGCTAAATGAAATACAAATTATTCAAACATATTTCTTTAAAATAAGGAGGCGGTCGTGTCGGTTTCGTATGTGATTGTATAAAATATTTGGGTCATATTAAGAGCAGTGAAAATATTTCAGAATTTGTGTAAAAGATGTGCAATAACAAAGGCACATTCTATTTGGCTGTTAAACACTCCTTTAATCCAAAATGACTGAATGGTCCAAGTATGTACTGTATGTACCCAGTATGTCTTGGCTTGTAAAGTAATCTATTGACTGAGTGACAGCTGCTGCTTTGGGGTAGAACTAACAACCTTGATGCATTTCATCTGTAACCTTATGAAGAAGAAGCCATTTTGTGTGCACTTGATTTGTTTCTTAGGCGTTTCTATGGGAAATCAAAAGGTCATTGTGGTGCATTTCACATCAACTGCAGAATTCTTATCAGTACTACATTAAATCAACATTCAAATCAAGTACACACTGAGTGAACACTGTTAAGCATTTGAACCAACATATTTTGCTGCACAATATTCTGTTTTGTGTTTGTCACCTTTAATTGTATTTATATTTTAAATACTGTATGTCATAATTTATTCTGTATGATAAAGGCTTAAGTTTTTAAAATAAAAAACAATGATTTTACAAATGTATATTGACATTTTTGGTGCCATTCAATATAAAACTGTATGTTCAGTGGAAAAGATTTTACAATTTCAATTAAACAACCTAAACATTATTATTATTATTATTAAGAAACAAATCATCCAATGATTTTCCATCACATGGGTTTCAGTGTAAGATAGAACAAGCTAACACTGCAATTATACTAAACTAAAATTTAATTGAGTTTTCATTGATTGTCAACACTTTTTCTGGGCAATATGACAAAAATGATACTATTCATAATAAGAAAAAAGAAAAAAACACATTGTTCCTCAGTGATCAATCACACTTTTCATTTCAATCGTGTCAAATAAATAAAAATGGCTTTTAGTGTTTTAAAGTCTGACCTCTGCTCCCAATCACATGTTTTACTGGCCGAGGACTCTGTAGACCTTTTGATTAAAAATATATATTTATAATCATGATAAATTAAAATTTGCAAAACTGCCTTAATGGTTACACAAATGTACAAATGAAGATTAATCTGTTATCAGTAATGGACTAGACAATGGACATATTTTCTTTAAATGCAAAAATACCAGAAAGTTTCTTTAGTCCCATTATTTTTGCAACTTGTCTTGTACAGAACATTTACATAATTTTGGCACAATATATTTAGAACTCTTATTTCATAGTTTCTATAAAGACAAAGCATTTTAAATCACACATTAAATCAGGAACCAGCGAGTACTAAAGTTCTGAAGACTACTCCAATCCAAATAACAAAATATAAAGAAATGTCTAGTTGTGGATATTTTAAAGCGTTAAAACACAAGAGATAAAGCTTTCACATTTAAAAGAGAGCTGCACCAGTTAACTCGGTTTACTGTTATGGATTTTTATGATGAAATCTAATTTGTATCACTTCAAACATGGTTATAACGGAAGTAAACCTACATTATTACACAAAGAAATATCACAATTGTAACACTCACAGGTCAAACTTAAACTGTTCTATTTACACTTGATCAAGAGTAGCTGAAAGTGGCTTTTCAGAGCAATGACTGGAGAGGAACAATTACAAGTAACTGCCAGAAAAATGTGGTCCTCATCTATGCAAATTAAGTAAACTAATATTAAAACCTTGGCAATGCGTCATGTGAAAGAGTGTTTTGTTATATACGTTTAGACTTTTCTGTAAATCATTGCCTTGTGCCATGCTTCTACATAAGATTAGCCAGTCAGCTCCTCCTACTTTCTTTTAAGCGGGCCAAGCTAACATAAGATGGTATATACGGCAAAATCACTTAAATACTTGATATGAACTTAACTTATATATATCAACACCACATGTGTGATAGGCAGCAATGGCATTTTGATTTGATCTGAAAACGGTACAATTCTATACATTAGCAGCCTAACGATGCCCTTTCTATCGAGAGCGAGCAGAGAAACAGCGCATGTACTCAGTTAGCCATGGATTATACTCTGGTGCCACCACCTTCAGCCTGGCCTTGTCCACATCTGCAGATTTGGCTCGTCTGCGCTCTGCTCTCTGCGACTGGAGCTGCCTTTCCACTTCTCTCCGGGTCTTTGCACGCAGGGCTGACTCGTGAATCTGTGGTGAGGCAGGTGGGAACTGATATGAAAGTGCACAAACACAAACTCACACACACACAAAAAAAAAAGTACCTCTTTTGTAGAAGCAGCAGGCCGTATGTTGTGTGTTTTCCTTCTTGCAATGTCAGAGTCTTTCTCTCCTGATGCATATAAAACAAAGGGATGTCTGCTTTGTTTACTGTCCTCCTTTATCTGCTGCGTTGGCACAGGTCTGACTCGCTGACTTCGACCCTGTCTAGAAGTTAGTTGTGATTTTGGACCTGTTGTTTCTGTGTATGAAAACAGAAATACAAACATCAAACATTGAAAGACATGCAAGTGAAAACAATAAGTAACAAAAACGGTATTTTTAAAAGCCAGATGATATTAGCTTGATATTACCTTGTGTCTGTTTCCCTTGTAGGACAGGTAGGCCTCTCTGATTAACCTCTTCAGCTCCACCACACCCCCTTTCCAGCTCCTCTGCAGCCCCAACAATAATGCATGGAATAAACATCACACAATTCTCACAGAAGGGCTATGTAAAATGTATTAGAGTGACACTATTATTACATTATACACGTTAATGACCTTGGACTGTGTTCTCATTTCCCGACAGGACAAGCCTGGGTACAGCTGTGGGGTCGCTCTCTCTCTCCTTCACCTTGTTCAACCTTACTGCTGCGCACTCCTCCACTTCTCGCTCGGTTGCGTCTTCTTTTGTTTGGTTCTTACCCGCGGGTGTAGGACTTCTTCCACCAGAATCTGAATCAGTGTCCGAACCTCCCCAAAACCAGGGATTGTGCGAGTGTTCAAGCAGCCTGCGGGTCAGCCTGTATTTCAACATCTCTTCGTAGCATTTACTGAACGTCTCCCATTTGGGGTCTTTGAACTTCTTCATGTACTCTGAGCGGATCCTCTTAGTCACCATGGTTCCCTAAAATGAAACCGATAAAGAAAGAAACTAGAATAACCTAAAAGTCACAGTAGAACAGTGTTGCGCAGAAAAGCTCATCGCTACATTGTTTTCCTTTAGAGGATTGCGTCACCGCCAGACTTTTAAACTAAACCTGTGCGTAAAAACTGGCCAATGGCGGCACAGCTTGTCTAATCACGACCCACCCACTTCCATATGTCGCCAAGAAGAGCAAGAAGAGCGACTGCGGGTTTGTTTTCGACTTTCTGTGCTTTCTGCAGGGTCTTATAAAGGCAAAGGTAACCCAAGTGCTTCTGTATAAACAAGAATCAACTACCATTAAACGTCCTCTGCATTGTGACCTACCCAAAACAAACTGTACAATCAGAAATGTCTTGAATGTGATGACTGACCCTCGAGGATACAGCCTAGTATTTCAGCAGGTAGACTTCAATTTAGATAGACAACATACAGGCTAGATATCTAAATATTTGGTGAAGTGATGGCATAGGCCTATGTGGATATTTGGTCAACTGTGTATCAGTTAAAGTCCAAAATTAGATGTTAAGAGGTTGCAGAGCCTCGATCACTACTCACAGCAGCTATTGTCTTTAATTCAGACAGAGAAAATCTAGCGTCAACCTTCAAATAGACGAGTAATAATCAGTCACTCCACAGAACAGATAATCGCCTGTCACCGTCTCCAGATTTAGGCGAGCCGAGCCTCATAGGAAACATCGCACTGTCTCACTGACAAAACACTGTCCATCACGCACGACATGCCCAGCACGACAGCACAAATGTAGTGTTGTAAGAGGCTAATTTGGTCTACAGTGACCTAAGAATAGCACTTACGCTGGACTCGGATTTCACGGAGGAACAGTAGAACAGATGGCGCTGCGTTCACGGTCGTGCTGTAAGAGCTGCGCCTCTAAGCTCCGCCCGCCTCCGGGACGTTCTTAAAAAGCCAAACACATCCGCAACAGGTGGATGTATACACTTGTATTGGCTCTCCAGTGGGTAAAGTGATTTCAGGTTTTTATTTACTCATATTCTTCGTTAAATTAACCTACTTTTACCTCAGTAGTCTAAAGCAACATAAAGGGCCATATTGATCCGTGAATAGGCCTATATACTTTTAGCTGAACGAATTATAATTTTTAAATGTAACAGATCACTATCATTAAATTGAATTCCACTGTAGTCTGTAGTTGCCAGTTTGTCTGGGAACTGTATCGTGCACCACATGCCACCAACCTTTTTGGGCACTGGCCGCAGATCTGAAAACCAATTCAACGTCTATGCATATAAGGTTTGGTCTGCAGAGGTCCGCTGTACACAGGCATTGGTTTTGTCTAAAGATGGTGTGGAGCCCGGAGCTGCGCGTTCGGAGCAGGGCATATCAGCTCAGCGGGTATCAAAGTCAGGTGTCAGGTGTCCCATGAGATACTGATCCGGATGGGCTAAAGTTGGGCTGCTGCCTAAGCACATTCCTGCCAAGTCAAACTGCGCTTGCCCAGTGCCCACCTGCTCCCTCTCCGACCTAATGCCCCAACAGCTGTTTCTGACACTTCTTGGGACCCCCACCACCATCTCCCCCGTGCCCTCTGAGGGGTGCTGCTGATTGGTGACCATTAGTGGTACCATTAGTTCAGTAAGTTTCAGATTCTGTTTCCTTGTTTTGTTTTTACCTTTTGTTGAAACATTTTCTGTCTTAAACCTATCCATATCCTGTCCATAGAAACAGAACAGACCAGATAAATATACCAAATATTGGACTTTAATAAATTATCAATATGTATATACACTTACATTCACATGTGTTGGGCAACATGTTGTTCTTATTTTTTTTTATTAAAGTTTTTTTGGTAGATGCATGGTTCAGTGATGTTTTTCACAGCCTTTCTCCGTGCAACACAGACAACAAACAGCTTCGATTATGCCAATTTTAGAAAAAAAATAAAAATTGCATATAAAGTTAACAGCAGAGACTGACAGTCCATTGACAGCAGAGTGCTGCTGTGCTGCAGAGGCCGATCCTCCTTGCTCGAGCTCCTGATGGCTGGTGATGGAGACAATGGAGAAGTTGGAGTTGCAGACAGAGAATTTAGAAGCACTTCCTGTGGACAATGCTGGGGCCAGCCTCGTCGTACTCCTGCTTGGAGATCCACATCTGCTGGAAGGTGGACAGGGAAGCCAGGATGGAGCCACCGATCCAGACGGAGTACTTCCTCTCGGGAGGAGCAATGATCTGAGGGAAGACAAATATATTGTTAGTCTCTCAGGAGAACTTTGGTATTATTATATTGGTATATTGGCTTGGTTTGCTATATTTACCTTGATCTTCATGGTGCTGGGGGCCAGAGCAGTGATTTCCTTCTGCATACGGTCAGCAATACCAGGGTACATGGTGGTACCACCGGAGAGCACATTGTTGGCGTACAGGTCCTTACGAATGTCAATGTCGCACTTCATGATGCTGTTGTAGGCAGTCTCATGAATACCAGCAGACTCCATACCTTTGTAGGTGAGAGAACAAGTGTTAAAACTCAACTGGACAATGACAAGAATTGCGTTTATTATTTGCTGAAATTTGTCTAATGTCATTTACCGATGAAGGAAGGCTGGAAGAGGGTCTCGGGGCAACGGAACCTCTCGTTTCCGATGGTGATGACCTGACCGTCGGGAAGCTCGTAGCTCTTCTCCAGGGAGGAGGAGGAGGCAGCGGTGGCCATCTCGTTCTCGAAGTCCAGGGCGACATAGCACAGCTTCTCCTTGATGTCACGCACGATCTCACGCTCAGCTGTAGGGGCACAAGTTTATAAGTTTGCTTAAGTGCGTAAACGTAGGACAGACAGGCACATGCACATTGACTATTCCCTAAAGCGCAACGGCTTACAAAGTACCATAAAACTATAGGTAAGAGTTGAAATTGAAATTATTTCCAATGATGACGCAGTTTAAAATAGAATAAAACATGTTCTATTTCAAACAAAACAGTGTGCGTAAAATGTTTAGTCTAATTTATAAGAATTATAATAATTACAAAAGCCCAAAAGAGCCTTTGCTTTTACAGTGTGCGTAAAATGTTTAGTCTAATTTATAAGAATTATAATAATTACAAAAGCCCAAAAGAGCCTTTTTTTTGTTTTCACTTTTAGCCAAATTGTTGCGGTTGTATATGCTTTAAAGTGCTCACCAGTGGTCACGAAAGAGTAGCCACGCTCGGTCAGGATCTTCATCAGGTAGTCGGTCAGATCGCGACCAGCCAGGTCCAGACGCATGATGGCGTGGGGGAGAGCGTAACCCTCATAGACTGGGACGTTGTGGGTCACACCATCACCAGCATCCAGCACAATACCTATGAAGAGGATGATGCGGTTATTTAGTAAAGTCGACTGAGCGTATTGTGAAAATATGCAGCCTTTCTATCAGGTACATATGTGTCTTTATAATTTAATCTGTAATGTGTAGGCTAATGAAGTTGCAGGTAAAGGTGCGTAAATCTCGTGCGTAAATGTTGTAAACTGGTAATTGTTGTGCGTAAAAATAGTAAATTGCGCTTCCAATGTGTAATGTTGATGCCCAACTTAGTGTTTGTAATTGGCTGATGTATGTTGAGTAAGTAATTATTATTCTCACCAGTGGTACGACCGGAGGCGTACAGGGACAGCACAGCCTGGATGGCCACATACATGGCGGGGACGTTGAAGGTCTCAAACATGATCTGGGTCATCTTCTCCCTGTTGGCCTTGGGGTTCAGGGGGGCCTCAGTGAGCAGGGTTGGGTGCTCCTCGGGGGCCACTCTCAGCTCGTTGTAGAAGGTGTGGTGCCAGATCTTCTCCATGTCGTCCCAGTTGGTGATGATACCGTGCTCAATGGGGTACTTCAGAGTCAGGATACCCCTCTTGCTCTGAGCCTCATCGCCGACGTAGGAGTCCTTCTGACCCATACCGACCATGACACCCTGAAGGAGAAAAGAGCGGATAAAACATGAGTTAAGTTATGCGGTAACGTCTTTAAAACTGTATCCTGCACTGTCCAAACTGCGTGGATCAAAAACACAGACAAGCACTGTACTCTAGGTCCCGTGGCAAAATATAAGGTGGGCCCTAGCCCTTAAAACAATTTAGTTGTCTGTATCGATAAATAATCTATTAGAGATTATCTGGGTTGGCTAAATTATTTGTTACTACAAGTTTTGCCTATTATTGATAACATTTATATTAATTATTATTTGGGGCTGAATAGAGTTAAGAAGATATATGGGCTAGGTATTGTTTTTCTACCCAAATTCTAGTTAATCTACTTTCTAATACATTGTTGTGCGTGTCTATCCGTCTCTCACCTGGTGACGGGGGCGGCCGACGATGGAGGGGAACACGGCCCTGGGAGCATCGTCTCCGGCGAAGCCAGCCTTCACAAGGCCGGAGCCGTTGTCGCACACAAGGGCGGTAGTCTCATCGTCGTCACACATGTTGGCTTCTAGGAAAAAGGATGGAGGGAAATATTTACATCAAGTCGGACAACTCGTTTGTAAATTCTTGGTCTAAGATCCAAAAACGCCCACTAACTAGCCAACTATCTCCCTCTTGTTAGTTTGGATTTAATTTTCCACAAATAAATCTAATTTTTCGGCTTGAATCTTGTCATGGCACAATGACAACACTTTTACGCATGACGCATGGCGCACGAATAGCTTTAAACCAGCTGTATTCTGTTGTTTAGCATTGAGCCACACACATGACTAAAATCAAAGCATAATTCAAACATAATTTGTAAATATTTTCTTTCCCATATATCTGGTCCTAAACCTAACAATTCCCGAGGATAAGTCTTAAAATTCCGTATCAACATCAACAACTTTACGCATTATCATCCCCAGGATCTACATTTGCTGAGACGCCGAAAACAGGTCAGAAACCTCAGTTTTTCTTTTAGTCTCATAAATTATCAGAGTTTTGAATATACTCTTCCATAGATTTTGAAGTTAACCAATAAGTTCTATTGCAGCTTCTTCTAGAATCTCCTGCCCATCGCCTGGGGGTGTCCACTAGCCCGTCTGAAACTTTGCAGTCCCCCTTAGTTTTGCTTCTTCCTTCCCGTATAGACCTGCTGTAGTTCTAGATCAAGGCCTAAACTGACCCGGGCGTTTGTCTTCAGAGGAGACCCGTCCTTGGGATCTTACCTTAGGTGTGTGTCTGCGGCTCGGAGAGAAAGACCCAACCAGTGCTGCTGCTGAACCAGCTACCGTCCTGGCTGCTGCCCATGCCCCTTATATACTCGAGCTCCACCATTGACAACGCTGGGCCCTGGCCCCCATCCCGGCCCTCTGCCATATTAGGAACTGGCCGGTCGAGGTGGGCAAGGAGGCGCGCCCCTCGGAAGGAAGCAGGGAGCCCTATCCATCAAGTTTCAGCGGGGGATCAGAGGTGCGTCCGCGCGCACCCGTCGAGGAGAGAGCGCGTGCCATATATGGCACTGTCGCTTTGACCTCCCCTCGAGCCTCGCGATGCCACCTCGAGAGCCGTATAAGGATTGTACGGTCGGCTGGGGGTTTCTAGGGGAGACACCAGTTGCTACCAAGCAGGGTGATAGTTTTGGTGCTAGAAGGCCATATCCCACCTTAAAACGAGAAGCTGCTGTTTCAACTGATTTAGATTTAGTGCAGTGACAGCTGCTGCGCCCACAATTAACACATGAGGCAAATGCACTGGGACACGATAATAAGGTTTTTATTCTTAATATGCAATCATTTTCCAATTACAAAGACCTACCTGTACTGCTGCAGACAAATAAAACGATAGTATTATTTACAGCAACGTTCCCAAATTGGGTTACAACATAAAGACTGCAGTACCCAGTATATAATGAATACATTATGTGTGGAATTAGGGAGTTAAATTGCAGGGAGTTAAATATTTTAATACTGCAATGTCCAATGCAAATTGTCATGCATTTTATTATTAAAATAATATTGTAACTGGATCTTTATGAAAACATAATGAAATGCAAGTTACTTTTGAAATAAAATTAGGGAGTGTGTTTGGAAGTTAAAAAGCAACTTTAAGAATTACTTTGATATCACCAGTCTTAGTTTCATAGTTTATGAGGCATGTTTTTTTTTTCCTTGCAGACACATGGCCCTCAGAGCTGAATAAATAAGGAAAGACGCTTAGAAACAGCCAACAGCTGACACCTTATCTGCAGGCGTACTCTGCTCTGTCACAGGAGCAGTTGGATTAATTATAACTCAGAAGGAGGAGGGAGAGAAGAAGCATGGCAGCCCTGCACATGGAGGACTAGGAAATGAATGCATGGGTTGGGCCTGATGGACTGAGGTTCTCTGATGAGATAACAGAAAGAGCAGTAATGAATGAATGACTCAAAAGTATGAAACTGGAAACATCTGTTATAGTAAGTATGAAAGAAAATGAGGGCACCACAGTGAGAATTATGTCCTTTTTATGAATAACAATAAAGAGGGTTATATGGACTTCAGTTTCCCATTGATATCTTAAGGACTTTTACCCAAACATTTAATACTTTATTTGAATTGGTAATATATGACAACAGTGCTAGAGTTTTATCACTCTGAAACCTATGGCTAGGCAACTGTTTGGATGATCACAGGAGGTACAACCGTCAAAGGACCACTTAGGTGACACATGGAGACAACTGGAATTCCTCAAGACATGTGTTACAAATGTCACTGACACATCAGTGTAATCAAACAACACACCATGTTTATTTAAGAGTTTGTCATTTTTTCTACTGCTATTATGAATTAAGCCCTGAAAATAGTGTTTTACTCACACTTTTCCACATGACAAGATCCACATATCCTGCGTAGCCCTGAAGGAAGCATTAAGATTTACTATCAGTTAAGATTTAAGCTTACTGGGAAAGTGTTAAAAACTAATGTTATTAATTATGTATTGCCAAATGAATTTCTTTATTTAAACTAAAAAATTGATGTATGCATTAATCATGTCATACACAAAAACTATAATGGCCGATTGACAGTATTGGTCTAATATTGGTGCTATAGTGAGAGGGAGGCATGGCTATGTGCCTGTGGGGGGCTGTGGAGTTACAAAGTGGAGGGGGGCAGCAAGGTTGAGCTACTTTTATGCACTTGTTGTGAGCCTCTTTGGATCCCAGGCCTGTCAAACACCTAAAATGTAAATGGGACCATTGCAGTTGTCGGGAGCAGGAAGAGAAAGAGCAGGAGGGTAGGTCAGAGGGGGCGAGGGGGAGGAGAGAGCAAGAGGAGTAGGCTAGAGCATGTGAAGCAGGTGGCACCACAAATCTGTGTTGTGTGTCGGGACTGTATCGCAGATAGCTCTTCAGACTTTAGGAGTCTTTTTAATATCTTTGCAGTGCATTGAGAGTGTAGCATATGCGCCTTACCAGGTAATATAACTTTTTTTTGTTGTATAAACCTTAAAATAGAAAGAAATAATACAGTGTTCAGGTTCAGTGTCAGTTTTGTAGTCACTGGAGACAACAAATGACTGATACTACATTCAACATTTTTTATTGGATTTTTTAAAAATTCTTTTTTAATGCTGCAAAGAAGACAGCAATTCTTAAACCAAGGATCTATAACATCAAAAATGTAGTGAAGCGCGTAAATGATGATCTGTCTTCCCCAAAATTGAAAGAGAGTCAAGTAGATAGAAGGCTTACATGATTTAGTACTATTTAAAAAACTCAATTCCAGTTGTGCTCAAGGTAGTATTTTTGCACATATTTCAATAACTAACAAAATGTTTTCATAGGAGCAGTGTTCATTCTGAAATTAGCAAACCAAGTCAATGGATGAAACTGAAAAATAGTGCTGTCTGACTATTATTGTTATGAATGATGCATGTCCACAATGACAGCAGTTTTTTTTTTAAAGAGTAAACAAATTCAACGGAATGATTATCAATAAGAATAATTAGACTGGTTGGCCCTGTTGCATTGTTGTTTTGTGGGTGTGTCAATCAATAGAATGTAGTTATAGGTTCTTTGAAATAGTCAACATAGAAGGACTGTAATCTCCAGTGAAACAAATCTATTCAATACACTTAAAGGTCAAATGGGGTCACTATCACAAACCCTCATATAGCATGGCCGCATAGACTGTGGAGCAAACCTCAAAATAGGTATGAATTCAGACAGTGGAAGAGCACTGCTGACAGCACAACCTGCTGGTAGTCGCTCATATTGCATCTAATCCTACTACAGTAGTTTAAATATAAAGGCAAAGTCACCACATGGAAAAAGTTCAGATTGGACACGTGCAACCTGCTTTTAACCACTATACTGGGCCATTTTATTATTAATTAACTCGCAGGCATGAGTTAGAAAGGCATAAGTCTTCATATTCCTTTTTATTGACATTACAATAAAGCTTGTATTCTTTGAATAAAAAAGCACCTTTAAACATTTTTAAAACAGAAGTGTGGTTAACAAATTATTGTTCCTACATCAAAAAGAACGCATTCAATTTACATTTAAACCTTCTGTTTACAAAAGCAAAGCATTGAGTTCAAGATTCTGGACAAAAGTTTTAGACTTAGCTCCTCCTTTCAAATATATATAAGGCAGTGTTCACCAGCAATTTGACCAGAACTGAAGAAGCTGCTTGGATGAGCGGCCAAACGTCTTCACTCTAAAACCTTTGTCCAGTTGACAGAATTGAATTTTTCTTTTGCTACAGTCATTACAAGAATCACTTAAACTGTTTATTAACCCACAGATTGTTAATTATTTTGACCTGCATTTCTACTTTTCTTAGTAAAAGTAGAAACATAGGACTACCTAATGAACATGTCATTGTCTTTTGCATGGACACTTTCTCATAAATATACCAGTACATATAAATCTATGATATACTATATTAAAGCAAAATAGTGTTTAGTTCAGTTTAACACAACTGAATAATAAACCATAGCTGCTTGAGTTAAATTATCTACATCTCTATATCCCCTAAAAATAGTGCAAGTTTTAACATCACAAATATATAGGCATCATTATATACTTTATAAATTAAGAAACTATTATCTGAATCTACACTGTGTTCACTAATGGCACAGACAGTGATTTGACTTCACTCCTTGAGTTAAAAAATTGACAACACTTATTTTTCCTAATTTGAACCCACAATAGACAGTTGCTATGTGTATTGTGATTTCCAACTAATGCTACAATCTGTAGTAGTCAAAGTTTTTCCATGGTAGTTTTAAAGCTAATTTTTGTTTGTTGTTGTCCCAACTGATGTCATTTGTCATGTTATATGAGCATCATAAATACAGTTTGTATTTAAGCTGTGTGCTCTTAACTCAGGGCTCGTTTCTGCTCTTCTTGTAGAAATGCTTGCTTTTCCATCAGTCTCCTGTACAGTCCCTCTCTGTTACTGAGCAGCTCTCTGTGCTGGCCGACCTCTGCAATCCGCTGCTGGTCCAGAACAGCTACAGCATTAGCATTTTGGATAGTGGAGAGGCGGTGTGCAATAATCAAGACAGTTCTTCCTAAGAAATACATATTAAAGCATTATAGACCAAAAATAATAATGCCAAAGAAACATAAAAATGGCTTTAGTCAGAATAAATACCAAGCAGGTTTACCTTCCATCAAACGCTCCAAGGCCTCTTGAACTAAGAACTCATTTTCTGCATCTAAAGCACTAAGGGCAGGGCAACAGACTTCAGTAATACTCAATATAACAGAGCAACAACGCTGTACAGATAAACTATATTAACATCTCACCTTGTAGCTTCATCTAAGAGCAAGATCTTGGGATTCTGGGGAAAGAAAGAAAGACTTTATCATACAACTTATATCAAGAAAATAAATATAATTGTGGCAAATGTTTAAAATTCAAGAGAATCTTACACACCTTAAGCAGTGCTCGGGCTATAGCTATCCTCTGCTTCTGTCCACCTAAAACGTGAAAATATCGATAATATTTCCACACATTAAAATACATATACAAGACATTAAATACCACATTATGGATAAAACTATGTGACTGTCTCTTACCTGACAGCAATACTCCTTTCTCTCCCACTATTGTGTCAAAGCCATTTGGAAAGGCCTGAATGAAATCAAATGCATTTGCAGCTCTGGCCACTTGATAGATCTCTTCTGTTGTTACAGCGCTTGGCTCTGGAGCACCATATGTTATATTGTCTCTGATCGAACAAGAAAACAACACAGGCTCCTGGGGGATAAATAGCATAGGAAAAAAAAAATTAATTAAAAAAAACAAACAAACAAACAAAAAATAACTAAGAGATGAGAGACCATTGTTACCTGGCTTACTGTTCCTATGTTACTCCGGAGCCAGTAAGGGTTGAGATCTCTGATGTCATGGCCATCTAGTGTAATAAAGCCTGGAAAGAAAGTAATTGTACACTGAGAAACCTGGAGGATAAGCCTACTGTTCATGTTTTAGGCAGGTGAGGAAGTACCTGGAGGGAGTACCAATAGGGAACTCATCCAGTCATGGCATTGCCGCTAACAATTTTGCCACTAGGCCATCACAAATTAGAGTAATTGTAGCGACTCCTCTATGATAACAGCAGTAACAGTTTTCTACATGGTGGTCGTTTTCAAATTCTATGCTAGTGTCACAATGTCCTGAGTGTGATATACTCCCCCATTTATAATATTATAATAACACACATCTCACCAGTATCAGGATCATATAGTCTGAGGAGGAGTGAGACCAAAGTGGATTTTCCTGAACCACTCGGACCCACAACAGCCATGACAGAACCTGCGGGCACCAGCAGACTGAGGTTCTGGAAGATCGGGGCTTCCTTTCGCGTGGGATAGGCAAAAGTGATATTCGAAAACTCCAGAAGCCCTTTCAGCTTATGATCATCCAGGACCAGGCCTTCTGTGAATAAAAAGAGATTTGTCATTTAGGCTATGGATTCTAAATAGAAACATAGGAAAATTCTGCTGCCAAAGAGAAAAGAATTGTGTAGGGTGTAAAAGAATTGTGTAGGGTGTAAGTTTTAAATGGTATATGTGTGGTATGTATATTTTAACTGCTCAATGTGCTCAAATTGCCCATAGAGAATAAATGAAGTAATGTTGATTGAATGATTCATTGATTGTTAGTTGTAATCTACTCCTATAAGCTAAGGTTCTAGTGTCTGGGGAGTTCCCTTTTCCAAAACTTTCATAGAAGTAAATTGTATGAATTGCTTTCTAAATGTTTTGTAAATAAATAAATGAAAGTTAAAATAGATGAACCGTTTAAAGGAAGTTCCGGGGTCCTGTCCAGCAGTTGCCACAGTCTTGCACCTGCTCCAAAACCCTTCATCAGTTCAGAGTAGAAAGTGCTGAGGCCTAAGAAACAGACAGGGTCAGATAATCATTGAACTTCAGTATTGCAAAATCTATTACCATACTGCAACCATATGTCTATTACCTGCAACACTAATGCCGACCCAGAACGTGTACATGAGGAAAGAGGAGAGTTCCCCCACTGTCATGTGTTGGCTGGCCATCAAAAGTCCTCCTTTATAAAGCACGGATAGGATCATGATGTTTCCACTGAGGCCAG
The DNA here is from genome assembly GCF_009829125.3 of Periophthalmus magnuspinnatus. Taxonomy (NCBI): domain Eukaryota; kingdom Metazoa; phylum Chordata; class Actinopteri; order Gobiiformes; family Gobiidae; genus Periophthalmus; species Periophthalmus magnuspinnatus. Next base: position 32,368,892 of record NC_047128.1, read on the forward strand.
TCTAAAACACACACAGACACACTACTATTTTACTGACAAGGATTCAGTGTGTGAAACTGTAAAGTCCATTTTATTTTGTTTTTGAAAAAAGTAAATAAATAAAATCAAACTTGTTTTTTTTGCCATATGGCCCATTCGTATGGTAAACCTTCTACAGATAGACTGACTTTATGATACTGTGTGAAATTTAGTAACACACACAGAGTTTTGCATTGAAACCTAAATTTAGTGAGTGATAAACTTACCACGCCAAAGAAGCCAGCTCTGAGCATTGCCTCCTTCTTAGCCAAACTGAGGACACTGTCCGTTCTTTGGGAGTATGTGACGACCTCCGAAAGCTCTTTACCAAATGCTCGAACTGTTCGGATGTTGCCGATTCTCTCCTCTGCCAACTTCAAACACACACATATATTGTAATTACGTTATTGTGTAGTTATTACTAGGGCTACACAATATAAATATAAAAGAAATTCAAACCAGACAACAAGTTCTAGAGCAGGTTCTGCTCTGTGCTGTTTAGGAAAAGCTCTTTTGGTCAACTCTCTTTTGCTTATCGTGTAGGTCAGACGTGGAACACACTGCCTGCTCATATATGAGAGCTCTCAACACTGGCAGCATTTCCAAAAGCTTTAAAACAGTGGTTGTTCAAAGGTCAAATATGTCACCATGAATAACTAGATAACATTTTTATATTGAGGGGTTGTTCTATAATTGTAAAACAGTCTACAGAGAGGGAGGAGAGTAGCAACAATCATATAAAAGCAAATGTTACAGACCAGCACACGCAATATACACACTACACACTCTCTATACACACAACACACTCTCTATATCTATATCAATCTGCCGAGGGACTGAAGATGGAAATTAGCCACGTTGGCTATAATCTTTACATATATACATTTTTACATTTTCATTAATACGTGCTGTCCCTTTACAAATAAATAAAAAATAAATTAAATAATATATCACTAAAATATCAATATTGAAATATTGCCTAACAAAATAATTGTTATAGTAACAAGACCATTTTCTATCTATTTACCTTTTATATATAAAATATTTAAAAAAGGCAGATTTTATTCGTGCGTTGCTTATTAATTACTACTTTTACCTTGTTATGGTCTTGGATTAGTATTTCAAAGTTTTTATTTTGACACATTTGACTGCTAAATTAATGGACGTTTTGTTTAAATTTTACTGGACGGTCAAAACATATCAAGATGTCAAAAGTACATTAAAGTATCATTCTTGCAATACAAAACATAATAATCAAAAATAGTGGATCTTTTTCCATAGCGTGCAGTCAGTTATTACAGTAATAACTAAACACACAGCTCCATCTGCTCTTTTAATCAAATCACACAAGCTGCTTTCTGTAATTATCTTAAACAGGAAATAGTCGTTGTGGTGTGTCTAATTAATTCTGTTGAGCCAGTACATTGTCATTAGATGAAGCAACACTGAACCTACACATTCTCTTCATAGTTAATAGAAAGTGTATGTAAGATTTTGATTTAAAATTTCATAAACTTGACCTATCTGCATCCCCAGACACAAGGTCAACACGTTCAAATCAAATATTGCTTTTACTAATAACATTTGTAATGCTAATTTATTCTTAGTTACAAAAACATTGGACATAATGTCCCACTTATTTATGGTATAATTTGGTGCTTTGGTTCTTAAGACAAATTATCCAATCAGAAAGCAGAATGAGCTAATTTCGGTCAGCAATGGTTTTCAGTGATAAAATCCTGTTGGTTTAACTCTAAAATATTATAATAAATCTGGTACCTGTGTTGCCTGGGCAAGTGCATCCTGTGTTTTTTTGGAGATTGACCGAAGATATCTGCCATAAATGACTGCAAGGACTGCCACCGGAGGGACGATCAGCAGTACAAAGCTTGCGAGACTGGGAGACACATAGAACTGAAAGGAAACAAACAGAAAATATAAAATATATTTTATACTATTAAATATTTTTTACTGCATCAAGTGAGTTACGCATCACTGTAAAACATGGACAATATTTTTATTCAGCCCTCCCCAGGGTGATGATTTTCATATTTTTCAAATAATGTGACATCCTACAGTCCCAAAGACCCATATTGCTATAGATATTCAATGCAGTGTTTACTCTCTTGGGGATATGCGTTTTCATTTTTTTTTTTTAGTGATATAGTGTGCAATAAGGAAGAATGAGACATTACTTTAATGGGTTACTTCCTTGTCAGACATTTACACAACACTTACAAACACAAGGGAGTGTTGAATAATCCTGGTGTTACATCATCATCGTAGTAGCTAGTTCCTTGTATGAATAAAATCCACCTGCTTTTTCACACTCCTTATACGATAATAGAAAATACCTTATATTTAGTTTTATTATGTATTATGTATTATATTTGTTAAGCATAAGCATAAGAATTAATAACAAATAAATAAGAATGTATTGTGCTCACCATCATACTGACACCTGCAGCTGCTTGAGCAACTGCCCTCAAACCGTCAGACATATTGTCCGTGATTGAGCGACCAACCACAGTGGTGTCAGCGGAGAGGCGGTTGATAAGTTCCCCAGTCCTATTCCTGTCGAAAAAGGCCACTTCCTGCCTCAGAATGGAGGAGAAGACTGAGTCGCGGAGATTACGTACAATCTGTTGACCTGTGGAGATAAGCATTAAAGGTTTTTAAGATTTGTTTTGTTTTTTTAACTTCCATAGACTTATTTTTCTAATAATATTTTTCACTGCTAACTCACCAGAAGTTTGCATGAGGTACACACGGGCAGCATTAGCGGCTCCACCACAGAGAAACACACCGGTGAGCATGAGACACAGGGATGTGAGCGATGCTGCCATTGTCTCTGTGTCTGAGCCAGTGGAGTAAATAGTGTCAATGACTTTACCCAGGAAAAAGGGAGCCGACATGGTGACTGCACTGGAGATGGACAAGAACCCTACAGCAGCTGTGTGAATGAAAGAAAATACAAATTTAACTTCAACCACGTACTCTATACTATAGTTTACAGGGAAATGTTACACAATTAGACAGGTTTTAATACTGTAAGAATGAAGAATACAATCAACGTTAATAACCAGGGCAAAGAAGAAATGTTTTTACAAGAAACTGATAGGGTACCTGCAAGTTTCCATCTCTCTGGATAGGCAAGTTTTAAAATTCTTCTGACATCTTCCAATGGAACAATTGATTTTGCTGGATCAGGTTTTTCTTCAGACTTCTCCGATTCATATTGTGCAAAAGATCTGGTAAAGGCAACAGGTGTGTGGGGGGCAGTCCTGTGTAAACAGAGGACTGGGGGACCTCTGTGTTGGCTCCAGGCGAAGGACAACAATCCTTTTCTGCCAAAGGTCGTGGAGAGCTTTAGGCGGTGGTCAAGCCATAACCGTCTGGAGGAGCTGCCCACTTTCAGCTTTGACAAACACACTCCATTGGTCCATCGAATTAAAAATCGCATTTCCAGAGATGAAACAATTCCACGCAATGACAAAATATTTCTTTAGAGACAGTGCTGGATTTGGCGTAGTTGCGGTTACACCTCAGGTCCACCTATATTTTGGAGTTAGTTTGTAGCCATTGTCAGTTCATTGTCGAGTTCAGGCGGTTATTATCTGCGACTGACAGCCGCCTGTCAGCAGCATCTCTTATCACTGAGCAGCGAACAAACAACACCCTGCAACACCCTGCCACTGTCATCTGTCTAATGGGCTAATACAGGGTTTACATTACCACACAGACAAACCTACAGCTGCCACAAACCACAAAACATCTATTCAATTAACCATAAATGTCATTAAAATGGTACATAACATCTTTATAAATAAGAAAAAGGTGACCCTGGTTCAAGAGTTGTTCACGACTCCTCGGACGACTGAATCAACGACCGGTAATGTGATGGAAGCAACTTTTTCAGCCATGAGCAATCAAACTCAGAGTGTGTACCGTCTGCTGGTCTACTAACTACAAATATTAATATATTATCGTGATTTAATTGTATTGAAAAAAGAATGAAAGAAGTTATTACAAGCATCTGTATAATTGGCTGTATTTATTAAGTAATGGTATGTTTTGTTATAAGCCATACATTTGACAAATCCAAATGGTTTTTGACATCGATTCTTGGTTAGTTTTGTCTGGCTATTTAGGGTGAAAGGTAAAAGTTCATCGTGTCTAAATTAACACGGAACACGTGCAGGTAAAAAGCGCGTTTTCGCTCTTATTTCGGCTTAATCGTGTTACTAACTACTTGAATACAAATGCAATCCGTGATAGAAACATGTTTTTAATGGTAAAACTTATGCTAGCGCACAGTTTCAAGCGTTAAAACGTTATTTTAAAACCCACGACCCCCAACACGAGCTAGTTGTTGTTAGCACATTGAATCTGACATGCTTACATGCCATTGCACGACAACTACTCATCTGCTGCTATTCAACATGCTATTTGCCAGAATAACTATAATAATTTGATTTTATTTCACACCATTCAGCCCTGGTTGGAACAATGGCTGCCATTTATTCGGGTATCTATCTGAAACTGAAAAGTGCTCAGACTCCATGGGAGGATAAGATAAAGCTTGCTCGCTTTGCCTGGATTTCCTCACAATGTCTGTTGCCCAACAAAGAGCAGGTAAGTATGAATTGTTAACCACACACGTGAGGTCTCATCGTCAAACTATACTTTTTATTGTTTATAGGTCCTGTTGGATTGGTGCACTCATGCTTTGACTGGCTGGTACAAGAAGAAAGTTGACTTTCCTCAAAATGTATTGGACGGCCTGTGGTGTTACCTTGATGATCTACTTCACAGCAGAAAACTTCACTCTTTTCTAAAGCAGGGAAAATCCATCAGCCTGAGACTCAACATGGCACAGGTGTGAGGCACATTTTAACACAGGGATTGTGAAATATTTGATTTATGGATCCTGAGCCACCAGGCGATATCCATAGTTTTAATAAGTAGCTCATACTTTGACACTGATGTGCATTTATCTGTTTCCAGCTGCTGCTTGATCGTCTTCAGGATCATGGCCACTCCGAGGCAGTGTGCTCAGTGGGTCTGTCCACACTGCTGAGTGTGTGTCAGGGGATTTTATCTGCTCCTGAGCTCTCTTCAATCTTCACTACAAAGTACGAGCTGATGGTTTCTCTAATGTCCAGGCTAATATCACTGGCTTCTCATCAATTACAGCAGCTTTCAGGGTCACTAAAGTCTGACCATGAATCGGATATGGAGGCTCTCCAAAGTCAGCCTGCCTGGGATGCAGACAAAGAATTTGATATAGGTCATCAAAGTAATCTACAAGCTGACTCTAAATCTAACTCAAAATTCACAGAAAACTTGGCTTCGGATAAATTATTTGAAGTTTTGCTTCTTGCATTGACATGTTACTCATTGGTTCAACGTCAACAACCTAATCCTAATCGGGTTTTTACTTTAGTGACCGACCAGCTCTTCCAGCCTATGATATTTCTTAGACACTGGCTGTCCCCAGCTGCTCTGTCCTCTCCCACACCACCACCAGTGTCTCAGCAGATGTGCAGAGATATCCGTACCAAGATTGACACAATCCTCCAGTTAGCTCTTTTTGCACCTGAGCGCATGTCTCTGTACCAGGAAGAACTGACCAAGGCGGATTCTGGGAAGAGAGTCTCTGGAACAGCAAAACGATCCTTGAAACCAACTAGTGTTTTACTCAGTAAATTGACTGTTCAAAGCTTCTGCGAACCATCACTTTACTATGCTGTAAAGTCCAACATTGTGCCAGTGCTGTTCAAACTATTTCTGGAAAGCTATGGGACAGCAAAAGGAGAAAGGAATGAGGAGCAAGGGATGTTGTGTTTCTTTTTTCTTGTTAGTTTGTCTAACACCTTAAATTTGGGTCTGGAATCACATTTGTCTAAAAACACAGACCTTCAGATGTGTCCATCTCCTCAGAGCGCCCCCTGCAGGCCTGAAAGCTGGAGCCTAGCCCTACTTGCTGTTGAGTCTTTACTGAACAGTGCTCTTTTTGGTGATATATACAATGTAGCAGCAGATAGGATTCGACATGGAGAAGTTCAACTGAGGTTTTACAGAAGCCTGGCAGAAATGCTTCTCAAACAGGCCCAGCCAAGGTACTAAAATATAATGCAAGTGTTTTTATTCATGTTTTATTGATGGCAAAAAATTGATTGCAAATAAGACTGTCAATAATTTGTCTTTATAGCATTCCAGCATGGTATCGTTGTTTGAAGGCTTTATTAAGTCTAAATCATCTGATTCTTGAGCCTGACCTAGAGCAGTTGTTATCACTGGCTTGGGTCAACATGGACTGCACTAACTCAAGAGTGCTACAAGCCAAGCAGGTATAATTGTCAGCATAGTTTTGTTTCTGTTTTGGGGTTTATCATGGGCATAAGAATTTGTTTTTTATCTTTTTAAGTAATGGTGTGTTACTTAAGTATCTTTTTTAAACAGTTAAGTTCATTTTATTTAGTTTCATCCATATAAGATATTTCATAAAGCAACATTTAAATTAGGGTCACTGTCCATTAAATTAAAAAAAGGATTTAGCATCTAAACTAATGTTCTTATCAATTCACTTCTCGCACTATCTAACAGACCTATCTCTCGCTCTGTCTCGCTCTCTCTCTCTGTCTATGTATATATATATATATATATATATATATATATATATATATATATATCCAAATCCAAGAATAATCCTCTTCCAACCATGTGTTTAACCATGTAACTCATGCAATTTTATATATTTCCAGGTTGCGGTTTGCAGTATTCTTCAGACTTACACTAAGCTTCGTCAGATGCCCAAATTATTTTCAGATCTCCTGTCTGTAATAACCAAGACAGCCCTGGACCAGCCTAGACCTCCTCTTCTGTCTGGGGAGGTCTTCTCCACACTCAGGACCTGTCTCCTGGACACTCCATCATCTCAAACAATTGAGATCTGCTTGTTAGTGCTGCAAAGCATCAAAAAATATACTCCCCAAAAACAAACAATAACAGATGATATAAACGTGCAGGATGAAGTTGCATTTAATGCAGACTCATCCCTGAAAATTATGTCTCTGAGTCAGATTCTACATTCAGTTTTATTTAATTTAAAGACACTGGACAATGGCTCTCCTCTCCCATTGGTAAGACAAAGTCAAAAACTTATGGAAACGATGCATGAAGTAATTAAGGAGTTGCAACAACATCTAGCAAAGGTGGACACAAAAACTAAACCCTCTGTTCAAAAACCACCTAAGAAAGTAAAAAAGGGGCAGAAAGTTGTGGACTCCGAAACAAACTCACAGATCAATCAAAATACACTAGAGGCGACTCTGCTCCTTAGATACACATTGGTGGAGGTGGACACCCTCTTTAGTATCCACTGCAGCAAATATACGTCGCTAGAACCTGCTCATCAAGTTACAAGTGAAAATGAAGACCAAATTACCTCTGCTTCTCCTGTGATCGAGTGTATTCAAAATCTTCTTTCAGGAGAGATTTTTCCCCAGTCAGTTGTGATTGCCAGCGGTCCATTCAGCTCTTTGCTTCTTCGACATCTTCTATTACAACAAATGAAGAAAATATTGTCAATGCCCTCAATGCTTTCCGAACCAAGTTCTACGGGAGTTTTAAACCAGGCAGCCCACTTTATTGCTTCTGAGATTGAGAAGTGTCTAAATGTAGATCAGATGTGGATTGGGCACATGTATGCTGTGAATGGCAGCTCCTACCTGGTTGCATATTGGTATCTTGTCACTTCAAATTTGCCTCTGATCTTGCCCTATCTTGATGACGAAGATGTGCGTTCTATTGCCACTGTTCTTATAGGTTCACAGCTTACAAGACCTACACAAGACAAGGACACACTGCACAACTGTCTGACTGTTCCGCTGATATCATCTCAGTTACTTAAAAGCCACATTTTTCCAGAATTACCTTCTTTATTTTCCGCCACAGTTCAGTTTCTTTTGCAAAGTGTACTCAAAGTTCTGAGAACTGCTCCACAAAATTTGGACATTTTCCAAAATACTTCTCGGATACAAAAAGAAATGGTAGTTGAGAGGATATTGGCATCTTTAACAATTGATAACGAATGTGTGGAGCTTAGCAGTACGCAGAAAACAGACATATTGAACATGCTCCAAATAATGAAAGTCTTAAACCCAGATGGGATGAGTTCTGAAGATTTGACTGATTGTTTTCTTCTCCTCATCTTCTTGCTCACCTCCACAACCTGCCAAACAAAAGATGTGGACCACACGGATGACCCAAGTTGTCTTCTGTTAAAAGGACTTATCCAGATTCTGATTAGTCTCTTAGAGGGCACAAACTTTCCAAGTGTTTTAAAATTCATTCATGGTGGCACTTTGTTGCAGGCTGTGGTGTCAAGTGTTTTGCGCCACAGCCTAATATCTACAGAGAATCCAGATTGGTTAGATTTAGTAAAGGAAATGCAGGCCTTTATCAGTTGTTTAGTCCAATTAATAATTACAAGAAGCAGCAGTATACGTCTCAACTTGAATCAGTTTGCCTCCTTCCTTTGTAGTAAGGAAACAAAAGACAAGCTTACAGACAGAGCCAGTGTCTCTACACTAACAGCCCATGTTTTGCTTGCATCACTCAGTACTTTCTCTTGTACCTTGACCTCTAATTTGGGAAAGAGTAGATCACTGGATGAACTGCTGACTCAAATACTCATGCAAACCACAGCCACTCTCAGGCTTGCTGTCAAGTCAATTCTAAAGCCCCAAGCTATCCTCAACGTGTCTAGCATTTTCAGTGAGGCTTTTGTGTTAGAGGTAGTCACTGTTATGCTGAAATGTGAGCTGTCCTTATACTCAATGGAGGAAAACAAGCAGACCTGCTCCATCAGTCATATGCCTCTCTACCAGGGCTGTAGTCTGCAGGTACTTAAAGAAATCAACTCTGCTCCAAGGCCCCGAGAGTTTCTAGTTTCATCTCTGCATTTCCTATCCACATTTTACTCTGCTGTCAAAATGATGGCAGAAAAGCAAGAAAATGACAAGGAAAGCAAAGATTTGGATGACCTCTTTATGACCATACTTCAAAGCTTACAGAGATTGTTGACGGGTATGTACTGTTTTGCATCATACTACATTTCAATTTAATGCCTTAATGTATCACCTAAACTGTTTTGATTTTAGCACATTGGCTAAGCTCAACTGACCTCCATGACCTGGAGCCCACTCTGCAAAAGCTCCTGTGCCACCTAGTGGACAAATGTTCCTCTGAAAGATTTAACCAGATGCTCTTAATGATCAAAGAAGGACTAGACACTGTAAAACTTAGAGGTGGAAACTACAGGGTAATCTATTGAACATTTTATTACGGCAAGATTTTGTCTAATTTATTTGTGAAGTACTCCCAATGCTCATTTTTCCCTCAGGAGGTGCTTTCCACTGTAATCCTTGTTAAGCTGCTGTTTTGTTGTCCATTACCAGAGGCTTGCTTTAATGCGTTGTGGTTCATTGCGCCCCAGATTATATCAACAATGATGGTAAGGGAACACAAACATGCCAGATAAAATAATAGTAATGTTATATCAGGTGCGATAGTGGGAGGCCACTGGCAAAAACTTGTGTTCTTAGACAAGGCACTTCACCCACATTGCCGAGTATGAATTTGGTGTGTGTGAGTGGTGGTCATGGTCGGACATAGAGCCAATGGCACAGATTGGCAGCCTTGCTTCAGTCAGTCTGTCCCACGGCCGCTGTGACTTCAATAGTAGATTACCACCGGGTATGGAGTGAATGCATAATGCTCTATAAAGAGTTTTTGACTGTCCAAAAAAGCACTACATAAATCTAATGCATTATTATTATGACTTTCACTTAGTTGTTATCATACTTTGACCATTTATCAATATTTGACCATTTCAGAATGGTGTGACTTCTTTGGGAGAGTCTACCACGTGCTGATTTTTTGCTGACACTATGCTGAAGGCACATGTTGGCAGCTGTTAAATTACGATGTTGATATAATTAGCTAAATGTATCCTTTTATCTTTTGTATGTCAGTTCTTGATAAAATCCTCCAGCCAGGATGTGTCCCTCAACCTTCCCTTCACCATTCCTGTGATGGCTACGGTCACTGCTTTGCTGCGGCAGGGCGAGGGAGTCATCGCCAACCCTCATCATGTGACTATGGTCCTAGGGGCGCTTCAGTGGGTTCCGCTTGACCACTTGGCCCCAGATGTGTATGAGGCAACCTTTACAGCAATTCATGAGACATTGTTTGCCATCATCAAGTGTCATCCACAGGTAATTTTAAAAGCTAAGTGGGAGGAATATGAAATAGTCCGTAAAACATACTGTAAGAATAACGGCCCTAGTACACAAATGGATTCGCTCATACATTATGGAGTCAAATAATGTAAATTGTAAATTACCAATTAGATTTCTTTGCTTGTAGATGACAGTGACTTCATGATGTGTGTTGACAGTTTGTTTTGAAAGTGTGTGACAATGTGAGAGTGATAAACGGATAAACAGCTGCGATGAATAAAACTGCAAGACTCATTTAATGTTATCAGATGTCTGTGGAGAGAAATGCAAAGCGAATCAAAAAGGCAATCCTCAAGAGATGAATACATTAAGGAGGAGAGAGTTGTAAGACCTGTGTAATAAAGCGATAAGCTCTTGGGAGTAAAATGTAACTCGGAACAAAAGGAAGAACAGAGGAGATTAAAGTCTTGGCAATGAGTATAGGTTGGTATGAGGTGGACTGAATTAATGGAAAAAAGAACTGAGCTGTTTTTAGTTTTTCTGTTTTCAATTGCAATAATGCCCTGGAAATTGTGGAACCTTTTACTGAGAATATACTATGTTGTATTTTTGTTTCTCTTGTTTGATGGCGTTTGTTGTGTTTTCTCTGCTCCCAGGTGATGCTCAAAGCCGCTCCATCGTTTTTGAATGTCTTCTACCGCCTGGTGGCTTCAATCATGCAGGAGGGAAAACAACGGAAAGACGCCGATGCAGGTAACTTCATGGGTATTGCGTGATGTTCATTCAGTATTTTTAGAGCAATAGACATGCTTTTGAAACCCTGTTGAAACATTAGGAGGCATAGGTGTCTCTAATTTGGCATATGTTTATGTTCTAATTTCTCCCTACAACACCTTTTTGTACAATGTATCCAGACAGTGGCATTTCCCTGCGGTGCTCCATGCTGGTGGAGAGGATGTGCTCACACATCGCTGCCACATCTGAGGATTTCACCACTTTGTCTGCCTTTATAGTGGCTCAGTATGTCACAGAGCTGCAAAAGGTACACAAATTACATATCTGTAACCTGTCTTCTACAATTGTATAGTAAGTCAATAGTAGTCTGTAGAGTTGTCAAAATATCCAGCTGCTAATCAATACAAACCAAGAAAAATAAATGCAACCAAGTTGGGCCTTTACTATTTCTGAAAAAGATCAAGATAAATTCTAAAACAATTTAGGAAGGACCACATGGAAATAAAAAAAAAAAAAAAAAAGATTTTTTTTAGACAATCGACCCAAATTATCTGACTTCCAGTGCAGTTTAACCTTCTAAATCTCAGTGGGTTCTGGTAAATTAAAGGTTAAATACAATATTTAAGTATATACAAGCAAAACACATTGGCCCTCTTATAACATTGAGTAATGTCTGGTTTGTGAATACAGCTCTACTGTCACAAAGTATTTTTTAGATGACTCCAACTTGACTCAGCATTTTCCAAAGCAATTGCCACTGGAGAGAAGTACCACACTGAAACACAGCAGTTGGTTAGAATGAAAAAAGAATATATAATATAATTGTTCAATACTAAACATTAATTGAACATGGCACATAGCATTTCACTCTAATTTCTATGTGAGAAATCTGTCTTGATGGTTATTCTCCCTTTTTAAAAGGTTACTCTGCGACCAGACGTTAAAATGCACCTGACCGAGGGCATCTATATGATACTGGACCTATGTTTGGAGCAGGATATCAAGTTTCTGATGGCTGGGCTGCACACGGGAGTGCGAGAGGTGTTCAATGAGCTGTACAGCAGCTACACTCATTACCACAAAACTCAGAGGCAAGGAGAGGAGAAATATACTGTATGAACTGTGATATGTGATATAAATGTAACTATTGTTTGGAAAAAAAAATCACTGCAATCTGCTGTTAAAACACATACATAGATTTTTTTCTTGCTTTCCCACCATCTCTCTCCTTCAGTTTGATTTCAGTTCTGCTCTGGTCTAACATTACTGTAGTAGGTAACATAAATAGGCCCAAACCAGTGCAGAAGGGAATAAATGTGAGTCTGTTCATGTTAATTCCACTGGGACATTCTTTCGACAGCCAAATAAAATGTGTATTTATAGGATCTACCTATGGGCTATGTACGTGTTGGAGACCTGTTTAAGCAAAGCAAACAGGAGCTTATATTTTGGTTTTCTACAAATAAATGTAGGCGGCTACATTTTCTAAGACTGTTTTGTCTAATAATTATCTGAGGTGCTTTTGTAAATCACAAAAGCCTAAATGAAAGTTGTACTGTGTATCATGAGTCAATAAAGTTATTTTTTATTTCTTTCAATCATCTTGATCTTGAGCTATAGCACATGAAACTAAAATGAAAGCTATAAGTAACAGTAGTAAATAAAATGTTTGAAAAGTTCTGTCATTTCAGAGTAGTTTTATCATATATCAGTTATATCATCTGTTCTGAGACAACTTGAGTGAAAACCATAGACTACTATTTAAAGACCCCCCGAAACAGCCCATTGAAAAATCTGTATTTATGTGGCGCCTCTAGTGGTGAATTTTACCAAAACACAAAACCAGAAAATTATAGATTTCGGCGATCATGGACCTCGGTGATCGTGGATTTCGTGTTGCCTGTTCCCACATAGCCAAAATTTTACAACAGTCACTTCCTCCAGGAGTGTCCCCACCCCCTGCGCACGGCTCCAGCGCACCGCGACGCACAGCCACTGCCAGCGCAAGACTCGCTCCCGCTCCGGCCCTCCTCCAGCGCTGCCTGAGCCGCTGTTTGATTGGATTACAGGCGGCTAGCCTTTGCCCTCTAACCCCGCTGATGTTGGCTCGCTGCTTCCTGCTCCTTTCGCTATCCTGACCGACTGTCGAAGACCGCCGAAGCCGCTCGGAGAGGCGCTGTGCGCGGACACCACCGACAGCACGAGCCGCTGTAGCGCAGCCAGACTTTAGCTCACAGGAAGCCGCTAAGCACACACGAGCACAGGGATAGAAACTGGGGCAAGCATGCGGAGGAAATCGAGGATATTATTATGTTTTGCGGTGCTCTGGGTGTTGGGGATTGCCTACTACTTCTATTCGGGGACAGCGTTGAGTCGGAAGGTAGGTTTCTGCTGCTCGGCTGCTCTTGTGTTGTTCCTCGGTGTGATGAGATTTTTCTCTTCGGACAAAGCGAGCATGGACCCCATACATCTATTAACCATCGCTGTTCAGCCTAGGCATCACCGGGGAGAGGAACGCGATAAAGGCCCTGCTAGTATCAGTGGACAGGCATTGATTTGGTGGAGATGAGAGTGGACAAGGGCACTGGGAAGTTGGTTTGTCCGGGCAGCGCGCACTGAGCTCCCGCTGTGCCGGTGATTGCCTGGCCGTATAGCAGCCATCTCCACACCGGGGCCGCTTCTGAACCTCTGAAAGGCGGAATGTCCCTGTAGAGTGACAGTGGTTAGAGCTAGAGTCGCCCACAGAGCCTGGTATGTGTCTGCCGGCCTGGCTCAGGGGCCGGTGTATCTATAAAGAGCACGTCAGCACAAGCCCTGCTCCTGAGACAAATAAGGAAGTATAGATTACACTTCTCATCAATATAAGGCTATGATCGTTATTTAACCTGAAGTGCCAGTCAGAGCTGACAGCAATGAGGATATGTCAAATGTCACAACTGTATTAAATCCTATTAGACTGTCACTGTAGACTATATTGATAATTCTTAGGCTATTCATTCATAGGCCTATTTAAACTGTGAAGATATCAGGAATTTGTTAGTATGAAAAGTACCCAATCAATTAAACTCAGATAACTACAGAAATGATCTATTGGCTACCATGTTAATCTTCTTCATAAATTAATGTTATGAGGTTACAACACCCTTGTAAAGCTGACAGAGAGATCCAAGATAACACTGGATATAATGGCTTAATAATGCAGTCCATGTGTGAGACTACACTAGAATGGGATTTTAAAGTAACACTGAGACTTTCCTTGAAGAATAATAATGAAAGCTTTAATTAATTTGATGGAAACCTGTGGCCTAAAACATAAGCAACACTGACATATAAGCTACATCACTGAAGAAATGGGCTCTTTTCCTGTAAAGATAGTCTCTAGGCTACTACGTGTTATGTATATCAACACACACATGATGGGATGTCTGAAATGTATGTAGGCCAATGTCCCCTGCTGTGTCTGCATGTCTTGTTGTGGGTGGTTATGTGCAACTTGCTTCCTGTGATGGTTGCCTCTCTGTATTTGGGAAGAGTGTTGGTGTACTTCACCTGCTGCTAAGTTCCATGTTAGCTTTCCAATGTTTGCTTTGCTTGAGTCAACCCCAGCAGACCCATCACTCCTCCATTAGCCTGATAGCATTATCTGTGGGTTTGTGGTTGTCACGAGGGGTCAGGGGACATGCACTGATTGCTGATTTTTCCAAGTAAATCTGACAGGTCCTCAGTCTTCACTATGACAGCAAAGTACGGTACTTAAATTAATGAACTACTCTTCTGTTGCATTGCATATAGGTGAGATGTATTGAAAAATTAGTAAATGAATGAATATGGTGGGTCCATATTCTAACAACTTGATATTATTTCTCTTCCTTGCACCTCAAATATTAGTTGTTGATATTGAGAAAAAGTCCACTGTGACTTGATGCTTTTGGTGAGGGGGGTGGGGGGGTGTTGTCTCACTGAGGAAGGTGTTAAAAGCTCTCCCAAAATTACACAGCTCAAATTAGTATCAAGTTGCAAAGTATTGGAATTAGAGTTTTGATTTAAGTTATTTATGAGATAACGTTTAAATTGCTAATTGTAAATCTAATACAAGATCCTATACATTTCTGAACATGTTTGTGGAGGTTTAAACTACAGGGTTATCATAGCAAAGGATATTTAGTTGTTGTAGTGAATCTTCGGTTAAAACATCATCACAGTTTAGATTTGATTAGTGGAAAATTTCAAAATGCAATTAATTGTGCAGAATACTTATTATTAAACATCTTAATTCTGACAGTACAAATTTTGTTTTGGAGGTGATCCAAGTATTGTGACTGGTGTCTTCTGCCAGATCCCAGCGCTCCTCCTGTTCATCAGAGCGGGGAAATGTGAGTGTGTTGTGGCCAGAGGTTTAGCGCACACACACAAGGCTCAGTGGGATTTGGATGTGCAGCTCTGCCCTGTCCAGCCTCTTATCTGTAGCTTTAGGCATCTACTGCCTGTCTGTGCGTGTCATCTGCTCTTTATCAATCCAGCGTTGTGGCATCCAGACATGCCTTTAATTGTTATGCATTATTAAATCCATTCAGTGAGTCAGGGCTGCTCAATTATGGCAAAAACTATAAACACAATTAGGCTCAACAGTGAAATCACAATTGTTACTTCTATAGTCAAAATTAACCTGTAGAGAAAGAATAGGCCTCATATATTTTATTATTAGTAATGGTTCGTGACACAGTTCTGTAGTGACGAGTTTCTGCAGGATAGGATGAGTGTACATGTCATTTTGAACAGAAGTGATTAATTAATTGTATTTTCAAATGTAACTTTTTTTGTGTCATTTCAATAGAGCAACAATTGAAATGATGACGTATATAATACATTTTATAGCCCTAGAATCCAGTGTTATTTGTTGACTAAACCAAGATCAAATTTGTAACCTAATGTCATACTTAAGTATTGTGGTCTTCCTTTAGGTGTGTAGGCAAAAGATTTTTCCAACTTATACTTTTACTATTATTACTGAGTTAGATTAGAAACTAATGATATTGTGCCATAAAAGATGATTCATTTTTTTCAAGTAAAGGGAAGAAAAGCTGAAGAAAAAGAAATGGCTTAAACCTGACTAACTTGAAAACTGACTTTCTTTAAGATCATCGTAACAACTTTTACCATGTAGTCCTGAAGACAAAGGATTGTATTCATTACGAACGGTGTAAAACCAGCACAGCAGCTTGTGTTCACTAAAAACAAACTTTATGAAGACTTTTTACTTTTCAAGTATTTCCTCACAACCCTACAAATTATTCAAACTAATTTATAGAAATTCTGAATGTGCAAGCACTATTGTTAAAACCGAGCTTACAGTGAGTTCATACAGTGATGCTGAAAGTAGCTTTAAGGAGCAGAAGCTGACTCAGCTCTAGTGGATGACTGACAGAACAGTGCACTGGCCTTATTTAACAAAATGCTGACTACTCAAGAATGCCCTCGTTGAGAGTCCTCATTTATGACATCATATACAGCCAGTAAGGGAAAATTCACCATTTCATATACACTATTTGTTTGGATGTATAACTGTTAAGAGCCGAAATGCTGAGGAGATACGTCATAAGATGATGTCTAGGTGGTTAAGACTCAGCAGCATGAAGCTGGAAAAACTGCATCATATCCAATAAAAAGTCTCCTGAGGCTGCAAAACTGCACTGTTGTTAAAAACAGCCTCCCAGGGCATAGCTCCGTTTGCTTCAGACGCATACATTTAGTATGTCGGGAAATTTTCTGTGACCCCTATTTCTTATTAACCCATGGTGCATCATCTCCTTTAAGCCAGACTGGGGTTGCTTCAGGAGTGTGCCAAGTGTAAATGATTTACATGTGATTTACAGAACATTTTCACACCCTTCTGTCAAACAGCGTTAATGAATCAATACATAGGTTTGAAATGGTTAGTTCATTGACACAAGCAGATGACTTTCAACAACACTCTTCCTTGTGATTACATCCTTTGTTTGTTTTTTATCAAGAGAAACAGATACTTGACCTATATATGTCCCAAACCAAAAGTGAAAAAAAATCACAGTTATAAAGAGAGCAACAGACTATGACAATCCAGGCCAGCTTTGCCCTAATGCCTTTTTCAGGGTCCGTGCGAGTTCTCCCTTAAAAGGTACGTTTGATTTATCTGTGCTTTCAGCACAGTGGGGGGAGCACTTTTGATTGTGTCAGACTCCATCAGGACTGTGGCTAAGAATAGCTCAAATCACCTAATGTCTCACTCAGTTTTGTTTTTTTTCCAAAGGAGCTGTCCCATGACTTTTGTGTTGTGTCATGCAAGACTGCAGACCATGTGATGCTAACGTCTTTTTAACAAGTCATTAAGAGTAATGACTTCAGTGTCCAATACGGTGTTTGATTATTGCCCATGCTCCTTCTTGCTGTTTGCTTCTGACAAATACTGTGCTTGTTGCATCTTCTGTTCATTATTAGAGCTACTGACATCCTTCAAAGTTCAAAGGTCATTGCTTCGTGCTGCTTGTGAATCATTAGCCCTAACTGTGCCACACTTAATAAAATGTGTCAATACAGAGAGAAGGATTGGCACCATGGGAGCAGTCTTTCTGTTTCCTGAGTTTCGGATTTACTTCAGTTGTTGTAAAATATAATATTATTGTTTAGCCTCACATGTTCCATTAAATGTATAATGTCTAGCATGTTTCAGGCATTTCTATTGTTAAAAAGTAGCTTGAAAAACAGGCAGGTTTGACCTGTAAATTAGCCAAGTGGCATCACCTAAAAGAAGCTAGATAAGTAAAACCAACATCTCCATGGAGACAAGCAGGTTGAAAACCCTCCATCAGAAATGTTGCACAGTGACCTTTTTAGTTTTTGTTTATTTGATTAGGTTAGGATGTGCATATTTTTAATGTTGTGGTGTCTATCCATCATTATTTGTCCAGAATTGCAGGTTAAGATGGGGGTACCTTTGAAATAACCAACTTGAATGTTTTTCTCTCAAAGAATTGTATCTTGTAGTGCTGAAATCTGCTTTGGTCATAACTTCAGTTAACAGTGACTGCTCCTTGGGCTGAGGTATATGATTGTGATAGAAATTTTATATAAATGTCCTCCCTACAAACAAGAAACATTGTGTATGAAAGGAATTGTGAGTTAGAGTGTGTAATTATCCTTCATTCATCGCTGTATCCACTGAAACCTGGTGTTGGGAACATGATTGCAAGGCCAGTTTGTTTCCAGCTGGGACAGTGTAGTGAGCTGGTGTCTTTATGACTGAAAAATGGCCTGCCTCCCTTGTGTACCCCACGCCCAGTAACAGGCACATCAAAGGCTCATAGAAACCAGATGTACCAGATGTGAGAGGATGTGTGTTATTTATTGTACACATGACACCTCTAATGACAAGAGGTAGCCCTCCAAACTATTGCAGTAATGTTCATTCCTGTTTTGATCCTCATTTCTGTGGAGGAAGGAAGGCTAATTGAGACCAAGTTGATGTAAACTGAATTAATACATCCGATGTTCATTTTAACTTGTGTAGCTCACAAAATGACATTGTATTGAATAAAAATGAGTTAAAACATTGATGAATTAAAAAACAAAAGCAGATTGCCCATGAAGTTTTAAATAAAAGCTTCTTTGGTCAGCTTATAACCAGCTGCCCTGGGGCTGATTGACCGACAAACATACAAATTGTATTAAGTGATATGTGTGGGCCTGGAACCATATCCTGTTTCCCCGATGTCCATGACAGACAGATTAGCCAATCAGAGAAACACATGGTCTGTTCATACGAAAACAAACATGGCAGCTTATGAGTAAAAAAGGACAGAAATTACTGAATATGAAATTACTTTGCAGATTTCTGCAGAATCAACACGCAATGCACTAAACTCTTACTTATCTCAAGTAATAATAAGTCATATATTTTGTTCTGAATGATGTCGGAATTTTCAAAAGGAGATGTCTTTTGCATATGAGAGACATGTGACACAAACTAGCAGAGCTGGTTGGACCATCCCAAGTTAGGACGGTTTAATCAACGCCCTTCATTGTTCTGTACCAGATCCTTCTGTTTTCAAAATGTTTGAGGGAATGGCTCGTCAGACAAGTTGTAGTATAGCTGGATTCCAGGGGGTGGAAGTAACTACAAATACTCACACTACTGTAATTGTGTAAATTTACTGGCTAATTGTACTTTTTAAAATATATTTTAAACCTGTACTTGAATAAAATTCTAACCTTGTAATTGTAATTAGTTACATTTAACGTCATATGAGTACTGAGTAAAGAACAAATCCCAATCGTCTTGAGCCACAGCTCTCACTGTTGTATTTCCTCCTTTCTCAATCAACAAACTCACTGCATTGCCTGCTCTGATTGGTCAGATCTCAGGGGAAAATGTGTGTTGTGTTTTAAAATGATTAAATTCAGCTTTAAACTGTTTTATGTAGAATACAGATCTAAAATGCCATTAAAATGTGTTAAAAAAGGACTAGTATCTAGTACTATGAATAGTAGTTGTAGTAGTCGTAGTTGGAGTTGTTGGAGTTGTAGTAGATGGAGTTGTAGTAGATGGAGTTGTAGTAGATGGAGTTGTAGTAGATGGAGTTGTAGTAGATGGAGTTGTAGTAGATGGAGTTGTAGTAGATGGAGTTGTAGTAGATGGAGTTGTAGTAGATGGAGTTGGAGTTGTAGTAGTTGGAGTTGTTGTCGTAGTTGTCCTAGTTGTCGTAGTTGTCTTAGTAGCCGCCGTACTCTTTCCACCACTGCTGGATTCTTAAATTATGATTTTTTTTTAATTTTTTTTTTTATTTGATTAACTTTTATGTAACCATGAAAGTCTCATTGACATTCAAAAATCTCCTTTTTAAGGTAGTCCTGGCCAAGAAGCATCAACAACACCACCCTCAGACATTGTTTTTGAGCATTGTGAAAAGCCGCCATATTTAACCATCTGACACAAATGTGAGGAAATATTGTTTATGTTGCAGAGGAGTAGGAGCTTCATAAGTGGTGTGAAGTCAATACTGAAGTGCTTTAAGCTTGACCAGAGGAGCTTTCTCATAGCAGCATATATAGGAAATGACCACATCTTGGCACTGGTTCACTCTAACACACACATCCATACATTCAGAAACACACCTTCCTCTGCAGGCGGACAAGACCGTTTTCTCCTTGTAAGGCAAAGAAAATATTTATAGACATTTACAGTTCCACCCATTTGGCCTATCAGCGCCAGAGCTTTAATGATCTCAATGCGGTTTAGGGTCTTACTGCAAGCTTCTATTATATTCGCCTTTAAATCACCAGGAGCCACAATTTCCACAAATTACCATCATTTTGTGTAATGAACAATCTAATGAAAGCATTGTGCTGATTGTCTTAGTGAAAATACCGGTGCACTTTGGTTGTTAATCGCAGTGTTGCTCTGAGAAGGCTGACATCAAAGACACAGGGAAGGAGCAGTGAAGAGGGAGCTTTGTCCAATGAAAGACTTGGATCAGACATGTTAACATCCACCACCCAGACTTCTCTCTCTGCTGACTAACTTCCATGATTCAGCACTTTGGATCAGAAATCTCATGCCTGCTTGTAACAGTTTAGATGTTTTAGATGCAACATGTTTATTTTAGTCAAACTCTGTGGTCACCTTAGGATTTGGCTATTTCTCAGTCACACGGCTCTCCAAATTTCTTTCATCAGGTTTGAATCTAGTGAATCCAGCTTTTCTTTGTCCCCACTTTTTAATTTGACATTTGATCTGCTTGTGCTTTGCGAATGCTTTTGTCTGCCGTGTCTCCAAGTTGACCCCAATACAGATAATCACATTGAGCTGAAGTTTAGGTAAAGAATGCTGATGAAACCTGATTACTAGAAATGATATCTTGTGTGCAACAGGTATAACTTCAATATTAAGAAAAATGTTAAAGACTTTAAGACTTTAATCTATATGCTTCTCTAACACATATATGACTAAACCTTATGCATAAATAAAACAAATAAAAAAACTAAGTGTATTATATTTTGATCAGTGTAATAATGATAATAATTAGAATGCTTAATTCTTATGTACTACTTTTTAAGATGCTCAGAGTTGCATTGTAGTTTCTTGAATTATTCCTTTATATGCACTTGGTGGTGGTAAACTGCTATTGTAGCCACCGCTGCCCTGTGGTAGACTTATGGAGGCTCGGCTGCCAATCTGAATCGGCCCGTCCTCTGGATTTTTAAAGTACATACTCAGATGATGTGGTGTGTCTAGTCATAACGTATTTCTATTTTGATTGTATTTGTGGGCCTCTCTGCTGACTGCGTGTTTGTGTGCATGTATAGCCTGCAGATGGGGCTTTGGGATGGGGCCCATTCACACACAATTGCTCCATTGAGTCTTCACACCCCCTGAGTCTCCCTCTCACCCGGGCGATACTTGTCTCGCTTTGCTCTGTGCATGCTGTAATGTCCGCTTCTGTTGTTTTGAAACCTTTTTATGTAACTCTGTATATCTGTAAAACTACATTCACAATATGATACATATATTGTGAATGCCCACTACTCATGTGAATAAAGTTTAAATATCTGGTTTATCACTGAATCAATCTTCAGAAAAGAGCTGACTGAAAATACAAATGGAACACAGTTATGGTGTATTATTTCAAATTACAGTATAAAGTTATATTTCTGCAATTTTGTAGGTAAAGAATAAATACACATTTTAGTACATTAGTACAAATATATTCTGATTACACTTATTGTGGTATTGAGATATATACAGTTTTGCCAATGTTGCCCACCCCAGTCCACACCTTAAACCAGTTTAGGTTGGTTAGTTGTCTTGCAGTTCCTGTGTACGACGGGCCTGGGGTGTTAAATGTTTGGTTCTATTTGAGTCAATAACAGGGCCTGTCTTTAGGATTATATTGAAACTTCCGGTTAGTCACAGTAATTTGTTCTGATCTAATTTTGTGATACCAGACTTTCTGACATTTCACATAATTACTTTCAAGAGGCCCATGAACATCACATGCTCGGTCAAATTACTTCAGAAATGAACAAATTGTTCATGAAAAGTTTAAGAACAGCACTTATATTGAACTAAGAGTCTCTTCTTTTCCAATAATCAAAATACAATGATGAATGTGTTCACATAATCAGCCATGAATGATTAATGCTACGGTAACATAATACATAATTTGGACCTGAATGACCGTTTTGTTGCATTGACAGCAGTATCAGTATATTGTAATTGATGCTATAACTAGTATTAAATTATTAAATTGGATTTAGAATTTAGTATTTAGAAAACACATGCACATCGTCGCAACTGGCCAATGGTGTGAAGATGGAAATGATAATGATATCATTGATATCAATGATGATAATGAAAAGCTGCTTTACCTGTGTTTGCGTCTATTCTGAATGAATACACCTCTTTACCTCATGCCTTAACCTTAAATGTACTCCCTCTCAATCTTTTATGTTAAGTTGCCCCATATCCATAATTATTGCTGTGGTTCAAGCATATACGTTGCCAGATCTCCAAAATGCTATAGCTTCACAAACATTTATTTGAACATATTGTGTTTCTTCCTCCACAAATGTCTGCAGTCGTTTAGCAGCTCAGTTACCGAAGCTATTTTCCCCGACAAGCTTCATTCATTGCTTCGTGTTGAACTGATGCCAGGGAGTGTTTGTGTGCATGTCCTGAGGATGCACAGATGTGATTAAGTGAAGAGAAAAAGTGTGACTTGTTGATTCTTTGTTCTGGAAGATAAACAGTGGCAGACTGAGACAGCAGCACCACCCCAGGGTGAGTGAGTCAGGGATATTGACACTGCACAGCTTAAAATGTTCCCTTTGTGGGTTTCCTTTTAATGTTGATGAATGAGGAGCGGCTTCCACCAAACAGTTCACAAGTATCAAACATTTTCAGCTAATTTATAGCACACAGGTCTACTTTGTTTTCTAGAAGTTTGTGGTTTGTTTCCTGTGGGGTTATGGCCAAGTGTTTGTGCATTCCTAACCCACATTGGATAGCTCACTTCGATCAGGAATAGAGGGCATGCTAGTATTTTATTTGTGGTTTTACTTGGGGTCCTGCCCCTAAATTAGTGCATTCTTCTGTGGTTGAGAGTACCTAACTTAACAATGGTCCCCAACATTTTTCCTTGAATCACAATATCACATGATAAAAATAACTACTAACAAGCATTTGTTTCAGAAAATGGCACTGGTGCTGTTTATACAATTTCCCAACCATTTTTCCTGGATTTTTACCATTCACTTTGCACAAATTTATATTTTGATGACCTGACCCTCTGACCAGACAAAGCACCCCACCACTCTCAGTGATTTTCAAGCTGTAGGACCCAAACCCATTTTTTTCCTCTTCTGAAGCATTATTTATTGTTTCCCTCATTAAGTATTCTGTAAAAGTAACACACGAGAAGATCCGCTTGCTGAAGGCTGTCTGCGTCTAATTATACAACTTTTTTTTAAATCAATTCTAAACCTGAAGAATAGAGTCTCCTATACCACTATTTTAGAGTTCCTCCTTTCACAATTTAAGAATATTTCAGCTTTAATTCAGGGGTACATGGTGCTTTTTCATTTTTTATTTTATGAACTGCTTGTGCCAGTGCTATTCATTATTTCATCACAAATAACACCATTACATTTGAGCTGTCCAACAAACATTTAGATTTTTGTTAGGGGAGGACTGATTCCAAACTAAAGGAGGTCAGTGTGTTAATGTAGTGGGTGTTTGCCAGTGCCTAGATATAAGTCCTCTCTTGCAGTGGCCCATGTATCTTGCTCCTACTGAGAATAAGAGGCAGTGTCTTAAACATTGGCAGCGGATGGCCCAGTTTGATATGCTTGGTTTACAAAAAAAGAGCTTGTCACAGCCAGTGCAGCAGCCAGTCAAGTATGAACATTTTGTCTTTTCAGCACTAATCCCCCGCGGGCATGCATGTCCTATTACTCTGCAGGCAGTTCAAAGGTCAGGTTCATCCAGAGTACAGTAAACCGAAGCTGGAGTGAATTCTGTGTCAGGCAGGACAAGCCTCGAGCCCTTGGTTTTAAAAATGTTTTTGGAGGATCCCTAAAAATGTTTGAAGCTAGTTGAATTATATACAGCTGGTTGCCCCGGTAATTTTTCTCCACTAGTGATAGCATCATCAAAAGGCTGCGTGAATTAGACACAGCCGTGTTGTAAGAAGTAAACTGGTCAGTTATTTATTGTACATATAAAAAATGAGGAGTTTTATAATTGATAAATGTTAAATATTATATGTGTAAACTGTGGTATTATTGCAGAGAAGTTGGGAAGAGTTGAAGACACACTGTATTATAGGGCTACAACTTACAATTATTTTGATTGTCTATAGTCAGCAATAATTTTTTTCAGTTGGTCGACCTGTGACCGATGAAATCATTTATTATATTATTTCATAAAATTAGCCCATTTTTAGCTTTAAATATGGAGGCTATTTTCACATTTTTTCCGTTGCAGCCTGAAAGTTTTGCTAATATGATATTAAATGAGCAAATTAAGACCAGGACTGCAAACTTTCACTGAATGTATTATGATAAAATAATGTGATTTCTATGATCCTCCTGAATTTGGCAGTACATGATTGACACATTTTGTCATTTTTTGAGGTCAAGTTGATGATAATGTATCTCATATAATCAACATTTTCACACACTGATACCTTCTGTATCTTCTTTCATGATTTTCTTTGTTCATTTTATGCACAGAATCATGTTGCATCCAGATTTGGCTTCTCTCTCTAATTTGTAATCATTTACCTGGTCCCCTTGAGGGTCTTTTTGGTGATGTATGACTGCTGTAAATCAAGATTACCTGTCCAATAAAAATATCACACCTGAGTTTTGCTTAGAATGCTCCAGCACATTTTAGCAGATAACTTTAATGGCTAAAGGACAACATCGTGATATACTACCAAAATGTCAAATGACGTTATTCATGGTTCCTAGCGTTTTTTTTCTGCATGTGTGTGAGATGTGTGTAACTCTTTGCTTCTTATCAGAGTTAATCTATCAGCAGTTGTGATCAGATTACGATGGATTATACTGTGGCTGTTGGATGCTAGACAAGGACTCAGCGTGCATGTAAGTGAGCGGCAGCCCTAATGCTGGGAATCTGTCCAGGCTGTATAAACTCATATGGGCCGGGACTTGTTGACACGCACACACACTCGGTTGGCCTTATCTGTGTGGGGCTTAGAGGCCATCCCATTATCAGAGGGCAGGTGTAAGAGCTCACGAGAGTCCGCTAACAACTTTGTCAACGCCAGTGGGAGAGTTTAACTACTGCTGGGTATATTTTCTTTAAACAGTGTTATATTGTGGTTAATTTAAAAGAAAGTGAATCTGAGAAATTCATGTATGGATTAAAGAGGAAAGAGCTGGAGACAGATTTTTTCTTTCTTTTTTTTTTTTTTTTTGGCTATAATAGGAATGGACGGATTAGAAATGAGAAGGACTTTTTACATGTGAAATCACAGAGCCAGTGTTGAGATGTTTTTGGGCATGTTGAGAACTTTATTTCATAGTGGAGAGCTTAACTTGCGGGAAATACTTGGCCTACATGCTTTCAACGTCCAAAATTCCGTCAATACTAGTTTGACAAGAGTAGCATATCTTTAAAAGAGTGCTCTAAATCATTTTAAAACACAGTGCAGCAGATATATCCATACACAATCATGTTCATGGTGTATGTAGTGATAAAAGTGATAATAGTGTCACATGTTGCACAGAACAGAAAGGTACTGGCACTTTACTATTGCAGATAAGTGTATATAGCCTATATTTCTAAAGAAAAATGTGTCCTTAAGTTGAGGATGTAGAAGAGGCAGAAAATATAACGATTTTCTGTTGTAATTTCCCGAATGGAGGAAAATATGATTCGACTTCCTCGTATTTGGCAGTGCACGTATTTGCACAGTATTCAGCTGCGGTAAAAAAAAAAAAAAAAAAAAATCATAAATGAATATATATACTTTTGATCTGAGCCAATTTGCCCCACTCTCACAAAAATCTAAAAATCCAGTATGACAGCCTCATCTTTTATGTATTGTGATATTTCTGGAGATGCTCTAGTATTCAGTTCAAGTGAGGCTCCTACTTTTGACCTGTCAGGCGCCATTTTGTCACATATACCACTGTCACATTGCATTGTAACTGTGCCAGAGACGCACAAATTGCTCTTTTTCCCCAAATTACACATCGCACTCCTCATGTATCGTCAAAGTTTACTCAGACTTTATAGCCCATCATATTAGTGTCGCCACGCTACTAAAATTTCAAACAGGAATAGAATTGATGCCGATTTTGACACCACAATGATAAATCACCCTCTTTCTTTAGACAATATATTGTAATTTTCAACTTTAAATCATACAACTTTCTTTTATATTACCATGGTCTTATATCTGTGTAATGCTTTATTCTTACATGTTACATCGTGGTCCATGGGCCTGTACTATGTGTCTTATACTTGTTCTGGTACAGCTCAAGGTCATTCTAAAGTACATCATATCTGATCTCAAAATAAGAAACTAGGGGAAAATATAGGAGGACTTTGGTTGACTCAGTGTTTCATTCTGAGCTCAATCAGATCTAGAGTATTTTTGCCTTACTGTGTGTGTCATGTCCATCTGGCGGACAAAGCAAACGGCTGCCAAAGAAACACAGCAGGAAGGACAAAAAAAGAGAAAGTTTGCGGAAGAAGTTGGAAAGGAGGAGGACAGATGGAAGATTGATTAGTGAAAAAACACCAAAATGTTCAATTCCTTAGAAAATTGCATTTAAAAGGGATTAGAGAACCACTTCTATCTAGAATGTCATGATACTGTGGTATGATTAAGAGAAGAAACAATTTTACTGTTATTTACAATTATTGAAACCACGTCACTTCATCTTTAATTA
The DNA here is from genome assembly GCF_009829125.3 of Periophthalmus magnuspinnatus. NCBI lineage: Eukaryota > Metazoa > Chordata > Actinopteri > Gobiiformes > Gobiidae > Periophthalmus > Periophthalmus magnuspinnatus. The sequence continues at coordinate 32,395,849 of NC_047128.1, forward strand.
ACTTTTATTTATACAGCCAAAGCTGACTAGCGTTATAATAATCTGAAAGTAAAATTTATTCAGCATAAACTGTCAATGTTAAGAAAAAAATGTTTTGTCTTCTTTTTATGACAAACATTACTTTTCCTCTAATAAGAAAAAATTGTGTAAAAAGCAGTTGGTTAATGCATGTCATTTGCATAGCAATAGCTTTTTACACTGTTTGTCTTGTTAGAAGTGTTGTTGGGTTCTTTGGGGAGCTGCCTTCAGGTGCTGAGGGATTTGCAAAAAGAAGAAAAAGTAAATTTTGTTATAAACAGCCAATCTAAAAAAGGACTTTTCAGTTACATCTACTTTTCTGGAGTATAAATTGACTTGAAAGAAGTTATATTTGTCACATACATACAAACGTTTTTTCACTACAGCTGATAAAAACAGCAAAGCTATAACCCAAAGACATACATTTGATATTGTGAATAACATATAGTCAATGTTTTTGAAGCAACTGAATTGAAATGATTGCCTCACACATAATCGTGAGTCCTATGCTCCATATACAATAGGTCCATCTCAAACTGTATTAAGTGCATAAAATCTATGCCCACTTATTGCCGCTCTTAGCTGTGGGGATAATCTGATGTGTCACAGATTTCTCTGATGTACCAGAGAAACAGATCGATACAGCCTTTAAGAGGCAGGCAGGAGGTAAACCGGGCCCATAGACAATATAATGGAGTCGCACAGCAATTTTGAGTGTCACTAATGGGTGTATGCCTGCAGAGCATCAATGATATGTAGGCTTTTAATGGACTCAGAAGAGGCGCTTAGATTTCTGTTTGTCATCTAAAGAAGTGTACTGATAACATGCCTGCTATTACTAACAATGATTAAGTTGACAGTGAAGTATGTTTCAGAGAGATGCATTTAAGGGCTTAAAAATAGAAATTGATGAAGTGAAAAGTTTATCAGTTTAAAGTTTTTTAAAGTGACTTTAGTTGGTCTCTAATAATTCAAAACACTAACTGCAGTGGGAAGTTAATGTGTAGTGTTTTTTTTATTTATATATACATATATGTATATGTATAGTATTTATATTTTGTTTTGTGCTTTCAGGATGATTGGAGCTCCAGTGACTCACTCAGTAAAAACAAATTGCACAGTTCAGACGACAAGAACAATGTGCTTGAAACACTACCACCAGGTAAGGCCTTATCTTCTGCACAATACTGTAATGTTGCATTTCTTGTGTAATTTTTAACTTTGTGATGCTGGTGTTAGTTTTCCTCCTGTTCTGCTTGGTATCTATCCATTCATCTGTGGCCTCATTTATAAAGCTTGCTTACGCACTATGCATTGCGTAGGCGCTTTCTGCGCCAAACACAGGATTTATAAAACTCCTACTAAGCGCAGCACTTTGCTTATCTCTGCGCCAGCTAGGACCCTGGCACGCGCTCTCCTCAAAGTCTGGAGACATAGGGAAAAGACGACATTTGTGGAGAGGACCAGAAGTGAACAGAGTTTGAGGAAGTGTTTGATTAGGAAATTATCTGAAAAAACATCTTATAAAATAATTACATTCAGATTTCCTCATTTAAGCAGGTGTCGCCCAAAATACTGAAAATTGTTCTGTCTGATTCTGTTCTCAACAAAATTATGCATTTAAGGCTGTGCGCTCTTGTGCACAAGCACGTGCACTTTCCCACTGCAGCGCTGGGTCTCTCCTCAGTCATCGCTATCGCTTTTATGTTTGTGTTTATTTGTAATAAAACCTTTGACATGACTGTGTGGTGGAGCGTGGAGTGTCCTTATGGGCTGATGTTTAGTTAAATCTCATTCAAGAGTCGCTTTGCATGGTTCTTTTATGGTGAATTGGAAGTGTGGAGGGGGTGTAGAGGGGGTGTGATGTGACGTTGGTTCCTGGATTCCCACTGCAAGTGGGTTTTTTAAAGCACAGTTCACAGTCACACAGGGTTTTAGAATTTCTTTTGTTTGCGTGGCGCACGCCTCTCATGGCCACTAGGAGTACACACTTGCTTAGGAATATTCTTGCGCAATCCTTTATAAAATCTCACTTCAATCTGTAACATTCCCAAGAGCTTTGAAAACTGTGGTTATCAAGCCTCTTCTAAAGAAGAGCACTCTTGGTGCCACAATTTTGAACAATTACTGACCAATCTCAAATCTGCTGTTTTTAGGCAAAGTCCTCGAAAAAATAGTTTACCAACGGCTTATTAACTTTCTCTAAATGAACAACTCCTTTTATGTTTTCCAGTCAGGTTTTAGACCCCACCAAAGCACTGAGACTGCACTTATCAAGGTGACAAATGACATCCGCCTGAACACTGATGCAGGCAAAGTCTCCTCCAGATCCTGTTAGATCTGAGTGCTGCCTTTGACAGTGGCACGGCACTAAACTCGTTCAAGTCCTATCTAAAAACAGGGATTTCTTTGTTGAAATTGGAAAATGTGTGTCTCAGATAAAATATCCCTCACCTGCGGGGTGCCCTAGGGGTCAATCCTGGGACAATCTCTACATCCTGCGAACAGGCCAGTTAATACACAGCAATAATGTGTCCTACCACATCTATGCAGATGACACTCAGATCTATGCCTCCCTGGCAGCAGGTGAATATGGACCGGTGGATTCACTTTGCCACTGCATCCAACAGATCAGTGTGTGGATGCAAAACAACTTTCGCCAGCTAAACTCAGACAAGACTGAAGTCATAGTCTGGCCCACAGAAACAAAGAGAAAGTGTTAGCAGTCACCTCCAGCCTCTCTCTCTCTAAAACCTTCAAATCAGGCTTGAAATCTAGGGGTAATAATGGACTCTGACTTGAACTTTAACAGCCACATCAAATCAACAACATCTGCAGCTTTTTACCGTCTAAAAACATTGCAAAAATCAAAGGAATACTGTCAAAACCAGACTTGGAGAGACTTATCTATGCATTTGTCTCCAGGGTAGGTTAGACTACTGTAACGCCCCTGCTCACTGGCCTCTCCAAACGAGCCTTAAGACAGAACAGTACATCCAGAACACTGTTGCTCGGGTCCTGACTAGAACCAGGAAGTACATCACACATGTGTCCTGTCCTCAGGTCTCTGCACTGTCTCCTGTGGCTCAGAGAATAGAGTTTAAAGCAGCTCTGCTTGTGAACAAGTCTCTCCATGGACCAGCACCAAAGAACACCTCCCACATGTTAGAGCCACATGAACCATCTCACACTCTGAGGACTTCAGGGACCAGCCTCTTGCTGGTGCCCAGAGTCAGGACTAGACATGGGGAATCAGCGTTTCAGTTCTATGCAGCTAAAACCTGGAACAATCTTTCTGTCGATGTGAGACAGGCCTCAACTTTGACAATGTTTAAATCCAGGCTCAATACAATTCTGTTTAGCTGTGCATATGACTGAAAGGTTTTTATTCTGCACTTTTCTCTGTTAATGTTAATTTTATGATGATTATTTGTGATTATTTGTGTTTTAATTTGTTGTATTGTGATTTTACTGTATTTCTTATTCTGTAACGCACTTTGAATTACCATTCACCTGTTGTGAATTGTGCTATACAAATAAACTTGCCTTTATGAATGAGGCCCTGGTCTCTGAGGATACTAGGTGATATTATACATTACTTTACATTGGCTATGAAATATATTACACCTTTAAACATACTAGTGTCTAACTCTACAAGTATCAACACTGAAATATATCATATACATAAGACAAAATTGGACCTTCCCAGAATGGTTTTAGAATGGTCTAGCTCTGTATCACAACTGGTATAAGTCCACATTGTAATATTTGTTAATCACATTCTAATGTCTCAAAAGTGATACTATCGGTGTAATATTAAAATTGATAGCAGCGAGTAATGCTGGAGTACCTGGTATATATTTGATACTAAGTGCCAAAATGCATGACCCATAGTAGGCAAGGCAAGTTTATTTGGATACCACAGTTGGTACACAAAGTAATTCAAAGTGCTTTACAGAATAAGAAAGGCATTAAAATCACAATACAAACAAATCAAAACATAAATAGCCATCAGAAAATGTGTATTAAAAGAGAAGAGTGCAGAATAAAAACTTTTCAGTCATATGAACAGCTACACAGAACTATTTTGAGTCTGGATTTAAACATTGTCAAAGTAGAGGCCTGTCTCACATCTTCAGGAAGACTGTTCCAGGTTTTAGCTGCATAAAACTAAAATGCTGATTCCCCATGTTTAGTCCCGGTTTAGTCCCGGTTTAGTCCCGGTTTAGTCCCGGTTTAGTCCCGGTTTAGTCCCGGTTTAGTCCCGGTTTAGTCCCGGTTTAGTCCCGGTTTAGTACTGACTCTGGGCACCAGCAGGAGGCCGGTCCCTGAAGTCCTCAGAGTGTGAGATGGTTCATATGACACTAACATTTCGGACTGTACTTTGGTGCTGGTCCACGGAGAGACTTGAACACAAACAGAGCTGCTTTTAAAGTCTGTTCTCTGAGCCACAGGAGCCAGTGCAGAGACCTGAGCACAGGATTTATGTGCTCGTACTTCCTGGTTCTGGTCGGGACCAGGTTCTAGTAAACTCCAGTCTCCCTCACTATCTCCATATTGGTATTAGTGTATCATTTTCAACACAGCTTTTGGTTTTGTACTTCTTCTGATAAAGATTGAGACCAGTTTTGGAAAGAAAAGGTTGAATACTTATCTTATTTAATGATCTAAGCATGTAGCAATACTGATAAAACCTAATATATTTTTTTACAGCCTTAAAATATAATATCTTTCAAAAGCAGGCAATTAATAAGTTAGAGCATCTGAAGATTCTATGCATGTTATAGAGACTTGCAAATATTTCTCAGACAGTGGTGTTAAAAATCGTCCGTCTTTGTGAGCCATGATTTTTTTCATTCCCGTCTGGTCCTCGCTCGGAGACTGCCCCCTCCCTTATGAGTCTGTGACCTGTGAAAGCTGAACAGAGTCTTATCTGATCCACTGCTGCAATACAAATCCAAATGTTGAAGAAGGATATTTCACTGGAGGCTGACTTTTCCCTATCTCTTTACCTCATCTCTTCTTTTATGCTGTCATACCCGGGGCTTGGAGCGAAATGTTGAGAGGGATAGAAGTGAGACCAAAAAGCAATACAAAGGAGTGAAGAACAAAAGATTAAAAAGATATGAAAAAGTAAATGAGTAGTGCAGATTGTAAAGAGAGTATTGGTTCAGGGAGGGCATTAAATTTGAGTTATTGACCAAACTATTTATTATAGTAGACAAAACTTGGACTTTGACTGATCCACAAGGGAAATTACTTTGACACAGTAGCTCGGATATTACAACATAATAACAAAAAATAGGTGATAATACAATTCAAAATAATTAAAATAGAAAAAATATAAAAGACAAAAAAAAATTTAAGTACAAATGCTGTCAAACTAACACAGCCACATTTGAAGTATCTAATGAATGTGTTGAGCTGGAATATGCCCCAAATTTGTCCCGTGATACGGCAGAAGTCTTAACTGGGCGCATTTATAACCCAATAATGAGATCAGATTGTTTTCATTTGTATTTACATGCGCAAAAGAAATTGGATCATCAAAAACACCCAGTGACATCTGTCAGTCAATGGAGTTTTAGTGAAACTGTTGTATTTTTCAGAACCTGCACCAGTGTGAACAGTGGCTGTTTTTACATGCACACCATAATCGGACTATTAGCAGATTTCTGGATTATTTAAATGACCTGAAAACAGCTAAATTTGATGTGAGTAATCAAAGGGAACATGGTCAGAAAGAAATCTAATTATTTTGCTCTTTACATGGCATTTTAGTAGTTTTACAACTCCAAAAATCTAATAATAATGTAATTTTCATTTTCAATTTTGAACGATTGCAGCTAGTTTGAAAGAAATCAGATTACTCTCATCAAAATGTAACAGTTTACATGATAGTTCCATCGATTTTTGGTGTGCATGTAAACATAGCCACTGTTAAAGTAGAGCTTCTGTTTATGGCATAAGTTTATTAAAGTAGGAGGACATCAGCCCCCCAGAGCCACATGCAGCAGAGGCTCAGCTCTTAGTAACAGGCAGCTCATTGGGGTCGGCTAATTAGCATGCCAGACACATTGGCTTTCTGTCAGCGAGACGCGTGCACCGAGGCTCGCTCCCTCCAAGTCGTCAAGCTCAGTTTCTCTCGTCTATCAGTCTCCTGGCTGTCGCACACACAGAAACTGTAATCTCACAATACCATATGCTTAACACAACTCATTAGCATAGCAACAGCAAACCGCTAATTAGTTTATTATTATGCAAGTATCTGTGTAGTCAAAGATAAATTGGCAAATTAAACATAATGACCATTTTCTCCGTATAGTGTTTTATACTGGGACTGACAGATGGACAATGGTTTGACAGCTAAAGAGTAAATGTTTTTATGGTTTAGAGATTAATGATCATGTTATATTCTGAGTGCAGTGAGAAATAAATATTCCATGTTACGTGACCACCACAGTACGGAGCATAAATCTCATGTCATATTGCCTTGTTGGTGCTGTCGAGCAGCTGCTTGGAGCGTGAGGTTTCCTTCCTGTCAGTCATGAAGAGCACTTGCATCTGCCAGGCTGCTGCTGCATGTATTTTATATTCCCATTTATGTATAATCCATAATCCCATTTCCAAATCTCCTTTTCTATCACTCTGAAACATCATGTTTGTAGATAATTTTACAAGTTCAGTTTCACTGAAAATTGTAAAAAAATATATATATATATATATTCCCACTCTCTGGGCATCTTCAGTTGAATATTGTAGATGTTGAATATGCATCAATCCATTGATTTTCTCCCAAGTATACAAATTTGGATCCTATCTCACTATTTAAAAATAAAGATATCGGCGTAAGAACAGTTTCTTCTCCTCCTCTGTTGTTGGACTCATGAACACCAGTTACTTTAACTAAATGACTCTCTTCAACAATATTTCTATATTCAGTCAAACTCTATTAAACTTTATTTGGATTTGTAATTATTTAGACAACAATATCTCCAGTTTTATTTATTTTTTTCCAGGCTTCATGAAAGTTGAGGATTGAAAATTTGACCCTTTTAAAATCAAATTTGCTTCTGCTGCTGCGGGAAATTTCTGCATTTTGTCTTCCATCCGTATCCTCCTCTCTATGAGCTCCAGTGTGTTTTTCTCTCTGACGTCTTACTCTGTGTCCAGGTAAAGTGCGGTGGCAGGACTTCGACCAAGACTTATATGTTGGAGCCACAGTGGTCCGACCAGGACAGGACCCCTACGCGAGAAACAAGTTCAACCAAGTAGAAAGTGACAAACTGCGTATGGACAGAGCAGTGCCTGACACAAGACATGACCAGTGAGTATGAGCCCAACATTTACACCATTGTTTTAACACTGAATAGTTAAGGCACTTAATTATGAGGCTTTCTATTTATAAATCTCTCAGTTTGATGCTTGTGTGCATGGGCTCTTTGATTGTCTCCGTATCAGTGTAATTAGTGCTCCCGTGGATAAGATCTCTTGGAAACACCCCCCATTGTTGTCTATCTGATGAAAACCAGGAAGTAACAGAGCAGACACCCACTGAGTAGTACATTGTCTGGTCTATTCATAACTCAAACTGCTTGTTATGCTGTTTGATTGTTCCACCAGTTAAAGGGATGAGGAGACAGAAATGAGCCATGACATAGCAGTTGGTGACCTCTTCATTAGTTGTGTTTGTTTTTTTCAATGGCTCACTTCCAGAAAACACGGCCCAAATAAGTTTTATTCATGTCAAATGTTTGAATACAGTTGGCCGTTTCATACACATTTCTTTCTGCAATATAAGGATCTATTTGCCAGGCCAGCTATAGTTTGACATCTCATTTTCCCAAGGATTTTTACAATATTACTCACAAAGGTCAAGTGGCAGGTTTACGCACAGTCAAACACATAGACCCATTGGCAAGGAAAAGAGACTGAAGTGACTTGCACATGATGATTACACTGAGTAGAGCTGAGTTTGAGCCAACAACTTTTGCATTTGTAGGTAAACATGAAAACTGCCATTAGAATCCTTCTCACTTCTTAATGAAGAAGTCTCGAAAACTTCACAGTATGTAGTTGCTTAGGCCAATGAGGACATCTGGCATAAAAGTGTGAGACCATAAGGGTTATTGATGATGGTGTAAAGTTGATACATACAAACATTTTACTTCCTCCATAAAATCTGTCGTCCTATTAAATCTTCCTTTGCTTGTTCTTAACGTTGTATAACAGTAGTATAAAATGCATATCTTATTTATTGATTGATTGTTAACTACCTTTTGCAAACTGGCTTATCTGTAGAAATATTAGCACCAGATTTTGGCAGACCTTCACAACTGTGGAAGTTAACTGCTGAAGCATGATTGAGGAGTCTATGTAACAAACACAGCTGGAAGAGAGGGAAATTAAATCCGTTAAGTGACTCATTCATTTGACACCTTACCACAGTTACAGTATTATTTGAACTGCTGCATTAGTGGACCGACGTTCAGAGGTGGTCTTTGTAAAAGTAGTAGCCGGCTGATTTATTGACCTGACAGCTAGAGGCATTAGTCCACTAAAAGAGGAGAAATGTGCCTTCTATTGATTTTGCAGTGATGTGTCATCTGGGCAGGGCACAGAGCAAGTTTAGGCATTAAAGTTCTATGCAACTAAAGTACTTATAAACTCATCGACTCTAACATAACAAATATAAGAATGCCATTATTGTATAGCTATAGCCCTTTGCTGAATGCAGGCATGTGGTGTCAATCACAAGATTCATTGGAGCATTACTGTCTTTTTCTATTACGGCTGGCTGACCCTATTTCATATTCCAGTTGTTCGTATTTCACAAACTCAAAATCCCACAGACATTTTTCCAGCTTCTTATTTGTATATTTTCTGTGTTTAGTTGCAGACATAAACAGTGGAAAACTGACTTGCCAGCTTCCAGTGTTGTCATCACTTTTCACAATGAGGCACGCTCTGCTCTGCTACGGACAGTGGTCAGGTGGGTTTCACACAAATTTTGAAATTACATTTTTGCTGTCCACTTCTATAAATATTATACCATTACTTTTTAGCGTCTTGAAGAAAAGTCCGTCCCATTTGGTTAAAGAGATCATTTTGGTGGATGATTACAGCGATAACCGTAAGTATTGCATTATTTAGAACTCTCTCTGTGTGCTGTATATAAAAACCTTTTGTAATCCACAAATTTTCAAAAGTAATTACTTGTTTTTAAACTTCATACTTTTTGATTATTTGTAGCTGAAGATGGAGCATTGCTGGGCAAGATTGAGAAAGTGCGCATATTGAGGAATGACCGCAGAGAAGGTAATTCGCTGAAGACAGAAAAAAAAGTCTATTTGGTTTAGTTTCAAGAATGAATTTGGTTTACCTCCTCTGGCTTAAATTACTCTTGACATTTTTCAGGCTTGATGCGTTCCAGGGTCCGAGGAGCAGACGCTGCCACTGCCCCAATCCTCACTTTCTTGGACTCTCACTGTGAATGTAACGACCACTGGTTAGAGCCGCTGCTGGAGAGAGTGGCTGAGGTACACACACTAAATAACACAACAACTGTAGTTAGCGTTACCTACACTATGTGTCTTTTTTGGTGCAGAGTCCACCACCTGCTTGTCTTTATGGAAATTATTACTTTGCCTAGAATGTTCCACTGTATGGAATTAAAATTGTATTAAACTACTGGGCGTGTTCATTGCTGAAAAATATCTTGGAAAAACATGCATTCTTATACTGTGAGTAAGTAAGTTTATTTAAAGAGCACCTTTTACAGATAAAAATCACAAAGTGCTTTACAGAGTGCAATGTACAGTTGAAATCAGAAGTTTACATACGCTGTATAAAAAGACACATATGCACTGTCTGACATGAAATCAGACTGAACTTTTCCTCTTGTAGGTTAATTAGGAGTACCAAAATAATTTCTATTTGCTAAATGCCAAAATAATCAGAGAATGAGTTTTTAAGACCTCCTTCAAAGTCATATCTTTACATACATTTCATTTGTATTTGGTACTATTGCCTTTAAACTGTGTGACTTGGGTCAAATGTTTTGGATATTCTTCCACAAGCTTCTCACAATAGTTGACAGGAATTTTGGCCCATTACTACTGATAAGACTGGGGTAACTGAACCAAGTTTGTAGGCCGCCTTATTCGCACATGCCTTTTCAGGTCTGCCCATAAATTTTCAATAGAATTGAGATCAGGGCTTTGGGACGGCCAATCCAAAAGATTGACTTTGTTATCCTTAAGGCACTTTGTGACCAGTTTGGCAGTAAGCTTTGCGTCATTTTCCTTTTGGAAAACCCACTTGCACCAAAGCTTTAACTTCCTGGCTGATGTCTTGAGATGTTGCTTCAGTATTTCCACATAATGTTCTTTCCTTATGCTATCTGTTTTATGAAGTGCCCCAATCCCTCCTGCAGCAACACAACCCACAACATGATGCTGTCACCCCCGTATTGCGCAGTTGGGATGGTGTTCTCAGGCTTACAAACTTCCCCCTTTTCCCTCCAAACATAACAATGCTCATTATGGCCAAACAGTTTAAGTTTAATTCTGTCAGATCACAGGACATGTCTCCAAAAATGAAGGTCTTTGTCCCTGCGTGCATTTGCAAATATAATCTGTCTTTTTATGTTTCTTTTGGAGTAATTGCATCTTCCTGCAGAGGGGCCTTTCAGCCCATGTCGGTACAGTACTCGTTTCACTATATAATAAGCTTTCACCAGCTTCCGCAGCATCTTCACAAGGTCTTTTGCTCTTGTTCTTGGGTTGATATGCACATTTCAGACCAAAGCACGTTCATCTCTGGGACACAGAACTCGTCTCCTTCCTGAGCGGTCTGATGGCTGGACATTCCCATGGTGTTTATACTTGTGTATAATTGTTTGAACAGATGAACGTGGCACCGTCAGGCATCTGGAAATTGCACCCAAAGATGAACCAGACAAGTGACTTTGAAGAAAGTAATGACAAATTGTTTAAGAAAATCCTTCTCTTCTCTTGAAGAGAATAGAAGTAATTTTGGTAATCCTAACTGACCTAAAGCAGGAAAGGTTTAGTCTGATTTCTTCTCAGTGAGAAAAAAAGCGTAAATGCTCATGAAAGCACATTTTTGGTTTCAACTGTAACTCGTCCTGCTGGTATAACTGGCTTGTCTTCATAGATAAGGTTACATTCCAGGAAAAGCAGAAACATCTCTGTGATCAAGCAGGTGGCAGGCCTTCTACCGTAAAGTTACACTGTGCATGTTTAATGCAGGGTAAAACATAGCAACATTCAGTTTCTTTAATTTAATAGCATTTCCTATTTTGTTTTTGGTTATTCTTTGCAGGACAAAACTCGAGTAGTTTCCCCCATCATAGATGTCATCAACATGGACAATTTCCAGTATGTGGGAGCCTCTGCAGATTTAAAAGGAGGTACATAACATATTTTGAACTGTATCTAATTTTCTTTTTGCCCCTAAATAATAAATGTCATTATTAGAAGATTTGTAGGTAGTCATTGCTAGCTCTCATTTGATTTCCGTTTTTATTTCTAGGATTTGACTGGAATTTGGTCTTTAAATGGGACTATATGACACTGGAGCAGAGAAGAGCCCGACAAGGCAACCCCATCGCCCCGATAAAGTATGTCATAAATGGCACATGAAAACTACACTTTTTAAGCAGTTGCTGATCTTCCTCTTCTCTCTGCTTCTCTCCAGAACTCCCATGATAGCGGGCGGTCTCTTTGTCATGGATAAGGAGTACTTTGAGCAGCTGGGAAAGTATGATATGATGATGGATGTCTGGGGAGGAGAGAACTTAGGTGAGTGGCACTGCTGCACACAAAAGCAGATCAAGCTAACACTGAGAACGACAGAGACTTAAATGAACGAGTGAAGTTTGTTAAAGTTACACATGGCAAAGAAAATACATGGCTATTGTCAGCATTTATTGCTGTCATGGTAATGTGTTTCATTTGCTGACTTAACTCACAAATGTGGTTTCTTTCTATCATAAACTTTGTACTTTTAACTCACCCAACAATTCTTGCTGACTTCGGAAATCGCAACTTTCCCCTGAGATTTAGTGGGAGCAGAGAATGTATCTGACTGCATTTTATTCAAGTGAATGTCTTTGCCTAGTTGAAAAGGAAAATGGCATCTTGAATTATGAATGTTGCATCTTCTATTATATTGTACTAATTATACCTAAACAGACAAACATTACAGAGCATAGAAAGAGATAAACTCAAATGACATTTAAATGGCGATAATGAGGTTTGTGGTTTCCGGGAAAATAAGTGATAATAGCACAGCAATAGCGTAACTGTCTGCTTAATGTTTTTGTTTTTATGCATTTTGGGAATTCTTGTCAATATACAGATGATTCAATGATTCAAAATAGCTCCGTGCTGCACTCGACATTGGGATTTCAAATTGGCTATGTACCTATACCGAAACAAATATCTGAAAATGGGGATGTCGCAATTTTAAAATTTAGTGTTACAATTATTGTGAGTAGAAACATCCTAATTATATGATTATGATTATTAACGATTGTTGACATAATGATATATTGAAAATAACATAGAAGAATTGTAATCCATTAAGGAAAGATTTCACTATTTTGTGAGCAGCGTTATGAAACAAACTCCAAACCTATGACATAAACCGTAAGATAAATAAGCCCTTAGATATGCTTTTGAATAGAGGGCATTAAAATCTTCACTTTTATTATTTTCTAGTTTATATTGTCACCTGAATAATGATAATTATGAATTTACTAAATACCGGTAATCTATGCGTTCTTTGGTGGAGAGTATAATAATATTCATAGGCCTTGGATTAGCAGTAGACGATATTCTCCTGGATACAAAAAATAGTTTCTACTCATCTTTGCGACACATTAAACTCAGAAAAAGGAACAGATAATAAGTGTAGTTTTGTGATCGTTTCAGAGATCTCATTTCGAGTGTGGCAGTGCGGCGGTAGCCTGGAGATCATCCCCTGCAGTAGAGTGGGACATGTCTTCAGGAAACAGCATCCGTACACGTTTCCAGGAGGCAGTGGCACTGTGTTTGCAAGGTAATGTCAACATCTAATGTAAACACGCACAAAGGAGACAAAAGGTTGTTACGAATCAACCTTAACGTTTTAACCATTAGTGTGTGTACGTAAGGCTTCAATATCACATGCTGCCTCATTATAATAATACAAACTAGTGACGCACAGTTCTATCACAAATTACCAAAAGTAATTTCAGTAGGTAACTTGGTTATCAGTACAGAAAATTGGTCTAGTCAGTCCCTTTAAATGTGCCTTACAAATAAATAGTTACATTTTACATTAGTATTATTATTATTACAACAATTTATTCTGTTTCTGTTTCCATTTTTATGTAACAAAGTTGTCAACGTTCCTAAAAAATTGTCCTGTTTTGTGTATTTGACGTTACTAGCTAAATTGCAGTAATGAACAAATTGTGTCTGAAGACTGATTCAGAACATACATTAGTAATTTGTTGTTGCTCTGAGATTTGTTAAATGATTCCGGCAAAACAGAGCCAATTGAAAAGCAATTAGACCGCAAAATCAGGGCGATGGATGTTTCTGCAGATTTACGACGTGTAATCACAAGCATAAAACATGGGAGGATTGGAAACTGTGCTTTGAAATACGTAACCACCACCCTGGATCTATGCCCAGCGAAACCCGTGCTCCAAATTAAGGCATTACAATAGATCTTCAGACAGAATATCTATGGGAGTCTCTAATCTAAGAGAGAAATGAATATGTGTTTTATAAGCATGAGTGAAATAAATGCACTTTGTACACTGACAGTTTCACTTTTAGTCAGTTTGCTTGTCAGTGTAAAGGAAGATTCACTCCCTAGGGCTGTTGGCAGAAACCCCAGGGAGCGACGAGATGGCAGTGTTCTGCCTCGATGCTTTGTGTAATAATTCTTCTGGGAGCTAAACTTTGAAACTTTTGATAGTTACCTTAAAGATCTTCAAGGATCTGTGTAATCTTTCATGTCACACTCGGTTGTTGTATAGTAAACTGGGTTCTTGTCGGAGGCGGGTTAGATTTACTTGACTTTCTTTTTGGAATATTTGAACTTCTGAGTAATGTACTACTTGAGTAATGTGTTTTACAGTGTAACACTCTTTACTTGAGTAAAAAATATTCTGCTCTTCCCAATGAGTTTACAAGTGACAAGCTTTATGTTGACAATTTTAAATCATTTGAACATGCATCTTCAAATATAATTTACATTTTTACATTTTTCAAATGATCAGATTCTGTGCATTATTTAATGTTTTGTCCTTCCAATAATATTAACTCCAAATTCCAATGTTGTCACATGTCCAGACAGTTACTCCGCTTTCTTTGCCCACTACTTTGTACTTGAGAATTATTATTTTAAAGTAATGTTATTCTTCATTGACAGACTACTTTCTCTACCCACCTCTGTAATTCCAAAATCTTCCAAATCAATTTCAGGATGTCCTGTGCGCTTTGTACTCGTTTGTAACCAGTAGTTTTAATATCACACCACATCTCAACCTTGCAACGGTTAATTATTATAAACAGTGTACTGTCACAGTATCATCATGGGAAAACTTTTACTATTGAAACCAATTAATGGGTTTTTGTTACTTCTGTCAGGAACACGAGAAGAGCTGCTGAGGTGTGGATGGATGAATTTAAAAACTTCTACTATGCTGCTGTTCCCTCTGCCAGAAATGTTCCCTATGGAAAGTAAGCATCACCACATTTCCTTACTAAACTAAAACACATCATTTATAAATAGGGAATTGGTATCTAGTATATTGCAGGTTTACATTCAATCATTACCCCTCAGTGTATCAGTGACTACCAACTAATCATATTAAATTAATTGTTATTTTATAGAGGATACAGTGAAAGGGCCATCTCAGTTTGTGCACATCTCCCTCTAGTGTCAGGCATAAATAATACATGTTTGCAATTATTTTCTTTAGCTTTTTAACAATACTATGATAATTATTACTATCCACAGGTTTCTGAATTATTCAAAATCAATTAATTATTAAAAAAAAAATTGATATCTTTCGAATGGTGAAAAGTCCTCAAAATGTCACATATAAAAGGAAGCTGAAACGCATGAATAAATAATACATTTCTGTCTCGTAGCATACAGAGTCGCCTGGAGATGAAAAAGAGACTGGGCTGCAAACCCTTTAAGTGGTACCTTGAGAATGTCTACCCTGAACTACGGTAAGAATTTTCCAACATCACAACCCGTTCACTGATAAAGCACTGAATTACATTGTATTTCTGCCATTTTTTTCTTAAACACTGGGGTCAGTTGATTGTATATTGTTTTTTTTGTTTTTTTAGGGTCCCAGATCATCAAGACATTGCTTTTGGAGCGTTGCAGCAGGGAGGAAACTGTCTGGACACTCTCGGTCATTTTGCAGACGGAGTTGTTGGTGTTTATGAGTGCCACAACGCAGGTGGCAATCAGGTAAACCCATTTCACCAACTCGCTCATCCCATTACATGGCTGGTGACTTTTTGACACCACAATTTCAGTTATATTTAAACAAAAAGTATATGCCTTAATTTACTATTTACTATTCAAGCTCAGTCCAATAAAAACTAAGACAAAACCAAAACTAAATGAAGATCTTGAACTAATAAAATAAAATCACCCTTTTAAAAATTGATATTGCATTAACTAATATTGTGATGAAAACCTGAAAACCAACTCTGTGTTGTTGTATTTCATATATTTTATTTATATCTGTTTATTTTGTAGTTTTACTAAGACCTAACATTTTCCCATGTACTTATTGTTCAGGAATGGGCTCTGACCAAGGACAAGTCTGTCAAGCATATGGACCTGTGTCTTACTGTGGTGGACAGAACTGCAGGCTCCTTAATCAAGCTGCAGGGATGTCGAGAGAATGACAGTCGACAGGTAACACCTAAATCAATTTAAACCAAAATTTTAATCATTGTTGATAATAATAATAATTGTTTATTCTTTGTCTAGAAATGGGAGCAGATTGAGTCAAATTCGAAGCTTCGTCATGTAGGCAGTAACCTGTGCTTGGACAGCCGCAGTGCCAGGATGGGAGGACTCACTGTGGAGGTCTGCGGGCCCAGCCTCAACCAACAGTGGAAGTTCACTCTGAATTTACAATCGTAGGGGCGGACAGAATTATAGATTTTACAGGGAAAACTGGACAGTGATGCCAGCAGACGAAAGAGGGATAAAGACTCGAACTGTTGACTCTTTCACCTCCTCGGGGGTGGGACTGAGGTAGAGCCAACCCCCCCAAAGGGCCACCCAGGAGCCCACAGGAGGACTGATTATGGGATCATGGATAAAAAGAGCTGTGGAAGACAGTGATGTGGACAATGGAGATGCTTGCCATCCAAACTACATACCTCAGTGTCTTCATAGGTGGTTGAAAAGAAAATTATGAGTAAATATTTTGTTTTTACTTTTTTCAAGAAATGAGGTTTTTACTTTATTATTATTTCATGTTAGTACAAAGTGTTTTTTTCTAATTTCAGACATTTAGGGTTTTTTATTTTTATAATTCCTCTTACATCTGTTCATGTACTATACTACAATACTTCTTCAGGTCACACAAAAAAGTGCAAAATGGGCTGCAAAGTGGAATTTGGCTTGGTTCTTTGTTCTTTACATAATTATGAACAGTGTTCCTCTGCAGGTGTGTGTTGGCGGCCCTCAGTGTGGGCCCAAAGTCGGTACGGGACACAGTGTCCGGATTTAAAACTGCTTTTGTTTTTCTTAGATTTCTGTCTGTGGCACTGGCTGCTACAGTAACATAATTTCATCATTGTATTTCTGTATAAGTGTAGGCAATCAATAATCACCTTAATATCAGTTCATAATATAACCGTAAGGACTAAAAAATCATGATCATGATTATTTTAAAAGTAAAATTAATATGTACTCTAAAAAAGTAAACCTTTTTGTTTCATCTGGCCATTTATGTCCCGTTAATAACATAACTTTACCTTTCAGTAAATTTGATTTTGGAAAGCTGGCCAATGACAGTGTGAATGAAAGAAAAAAAGATTTCTGTTGTTTGGTCATGGTGTCACTGATCGTGAATAATGGTAAAAAACTTTGTTTCTTGTCACAAACCTTAACACTAATTTTATATCATGACATGACATCCCTATTTAAAAGACAAAATCTGTTTTGTTTGATCCCTTGTACTAAAGACAAAACCAAACTAAAAATGGGTGGTGTGGGATTCAATGAAGTTGCAAGCACTGACTGAAGTTTTTACATAACTTGACATAATTTGTTAAATGTACTTAAGAATAGTTGTACCATGATTTCGATTCCTCAGCTGCTCTCGTCGTTGCTTGTCTCAGTGACTCAGTGATAATGTAAAGAGGAGGACAGGAGTATTTGGTTGCACAGTAAAGCGTTGCTTTCTGCAGCTTACAGTATAAACTCTGTAATGTCAGCATGCATTTCTTTTTTAAATGCATGTTTCTACCCCATGTGTTTCCATCGTTCCTGCTTGATGAGCCTTCTGTTTGCAAACTGTATCAAACATGGTTTAACTGTCTGCTTCCAATCCTTTTGTTTGCACAAACGGTTGCTGAGTTATACATTCAGTTGCACACTTTTTTGGGCAGACAGATGTGTTTACCAACAGCATAGTGCCATTTTATGAGTAGGCCTGTTTGACATTACTTTAATTGTGTCTTACTTTAGCTTTGCAGCAAAACAACACCTGTACATTGTTTTACTTCACTAAACGGTTTTTGAACAGGGCTAAGCCCAATACTGACGAGGACAGCTGGTCATGTTTGTAGCTGTCTGATGGCTCAGGTTGGCCAGTGTTTCACTTCCTTTCACCCAGGTCTTTTGTAAACAGAGTGTCCCAAATGGAGAATCTGATTGGACAGCCTATCCTGTGACTTGATAGGTGTGCTGTGCTATGGTCAGTAGCCGTAGTGACACTGATTTTGTGTGGGTCGTCAACAGCGGGAAAGGTACTTAAAACCGAAAACCTGTTACTGTCGGCTCATGTAATAAACTTCAGGCTGTGTCATTTCAGCAGTTAGATTAAATTTAGATGTGCTAATTTAAAGGCAGTAGCTTTTGTTTATTATGCTATTGGGTAATTAAGTCCTATTGGAAAACTGATGTCTTGGCAATCTTCACTGTGAAAAACAACTCCATAGTTTGATTTTTAATGTTCTTGGGAATATAAATGTGGGTTCAGGACTGTTCTTGAGGTGTAAAAAATGGGAAATAGCCTTGTTGTCATTCTTCACTTTAAGGAGATTCCTGATCATAAACATAGGCCACTATCCTCTGAGTAGCCATGGCAATACATTTTTCAATACATTTAAAGCCTTTTGTTTTGAAAAAGTCTTATCTAATTATGTTTTATTTAAAATGTACAAGAATGGTGACTGTAATGACTTACTGAGGGCCTCATTTTGATTCACTAATTAAATGTTTACGTCTTTTAAAAAATGTGCCAAAGTTTTCTCCCTTTTCTTTTGAGATCATCATTGTCAGATACACCGGGTCTCCTGCAAAACAAAGAGCCCCTAAGAGCCACTAATGGCTCTAAACCTGTAACAGTGAACAAACAGACCTTCATCAATGGCAGAAATACATTTTGTGTATGGAAGCATCTTTATTTCTACTGGTTTCAACTTGCGTTTTTTTGTTTGTTTTCCTGATTTTACATTTACATGTTTTATGTATTTTTAAAATTAAGATGAAGGGAGTTGTCCGAACAAATTAACCATTCATTGTCCAACTCCAACTTCCACTTTCAATTATCAAAGGACTACTCAACCATCTATAAATTCTCAGAAAATTATTGAGTCAATATAATCTTGAGGAAATCATGTAGCCTAGGCAAAATGGAGGGAAGGAAATTAAACTAATGCATTTAAGAGATGAGGCCTTGTTTCTGGTGTCTAACCTAAATAGATCTCACGTGTATATTTTTGTAGATACCCACATGATGTGTGTACATTATGTACATATAAACACTGTGTACTCAGCTGCAGTTTCTAGTTTTGTTGTCACATTGTACAGCGCTTCTGATTGTTTCATGTTTTATAGAAACTGCAGAAATGCAACTTTGAAAAAAGATTAACTTAAATAAATGCATTTATATTAAAAACTCTGTCATCTCTCATACCCCATAACATACTCTATTTTGTTCCCTTGTTGCATTCAAGTCTGCATTTTAGACATTAATTAACAGTAGATCTATGACACGAATCAACTTATTTATTTGCCAGTATATTAAGGGAGCTTAAGTGTTAAGTTGATTAAGTGGACCTGATTAGCCCTAAATATACCGTGGTGTTCATGTCCTATCCAGCAGGGGGCGGTATACGACAGCGACGCGCACCTTCAGTGAGGAAGTAGCCTGACCATAAGCTCATTCTGCGCTCAGCTCAGGCTCGCGCTCAGGCTCAGAGGATCAGGGGGCTCTCGGGGGTCTGAACGACAGAGAAACGGTACAATCCGTGACGATGGAGGGAATAGAGGGGACCGAGAGGTTTGACAGCCCGGGAAAGGGCAGAGGCCTGCGGGCACTGCGACACTTTGCCGTGGGTGAGCTGGTCTTCGCGTGCCCTGCCTACTCTTACGTGTTGACAGTGAATGAGAGGGGAGCACATTGTGAACACTGTTTCACCAGGTATTGTACTCTCTCTTTGAATAATTTCACCAATATCTGACTCTAAATAACACGTTAAATCGGACTCTGCTTGGCCATGTTCCTGCCTGATTTGTGTCATGTGGACTAAATGGGTCATTGCAGCCTCAGAGCTCACCACACTGCAGCATTTGTTCTGCTGGTTTGCTGGAAAAAGTTCAGCTTAAATGACATATTACATACCAGGTTCTGTGTTAGTGGACCCATAAAAGTATTTTTTTTCTGCATAATTCACCCTACTTGATATCACTGATTGTTTTTATCTAGTATCTTCATAACATCAACATTACAGCACACAGTTAACTATTGGGTGATTAGGACATATATAACATGTCTTTGTGTATAGGCCTTGATCTGAATACGTTTGAGTTTAGAAATATGCAGCTCATCATTTTAAAACCTTGTGCAATACAATGCTGATAAATTGGACTAAGCCATATACATTTTGATTTGGCTTGTTGTCTCCTTTTGTCTTGTACTATGATCATATACATTCACTGATGCTTAAATGTGTGCGTCCACGTGTCTGCCCTGTGCCCAGTGGGTTTGTAGAGCAGTGAAAGGTTAGGGTCCTAAAAATAGTCATCCATGTGTCCGAGAAAAGGGGTGCCAAAATATCAGGGGAACAAGGAGCCTGAGGACTGTATGCATTCAAGCACTTTATGTCCTACATTGTTGTCTGTGTAATCAGTCACCCAGGTCTGATCCATAGCAAAAGACGAAGTTTAAATCTGTCAACTGGATAAATCGTTGTAGGGGTGAAGACGTTTCGCTGCTCATCCAAGCCGCTTCTTCAGTGCAGTGTCCACTAGCAATCTGACCAGAACTGAAGAAGCGGCTTGAATGAGCAGCGACAACAATTTATTTAGTTGACAGATTTAAACTTTGTCTTTTTCTGTCCTAAGTTGTTGCCACTTTTCTTATTGTTTCCGATCTAAAGGCAGTTTTAATGGTTGATTCTAAATTACATGTAATACAAACTATCATTGTTATCACAGGAGAGAGGACCTTTCCAAGTGTGGGAAATGCAAACAAGCATTTTACTGCAATGTTGACTGCCAGGTAATTTCTTATTGACAATTAATTATCTGTAATCGCCACAGAAATATAGTAGCCTCGAGCTGTAGGAATGGTATTTTTATATATGCTCTTAGCCCTGAGAAATATCTTAAAGTAATGTTTTTGTTAAAGTTGTCACCCCTTAAACATATTCCACCAAGTTTTTTTGAGCATTTAGTAGTGGATGAAAAATATCAAGGCTGTTGCTATGACAATGCAGTCCATCCACCCGCTCCCTAGTTTTGGGTGTATATCACATCAAACACCCAAAATACTACTGAAAGGCTCTGTGGTGGAAATATTCAAATACCTAAAGTAGGTTTTTACTATAATTACTACGTTATTATATTTGGTGTCCATTGGTATTTGTATTATTTCTATAGAGAGGTGATTGGCCATTGCATAAAATGGAGTGTGTTGCCATGTGTGCCTATGGTGAAAACTGGTGCCCATCAGAAACCGTTCGATTAGTAGCAAGAATAATCCAAAAACAGGTATGTAATTAAAAGTCTACATACATACATGCATATATACATGAAAGAGAGATGTTACAGTAATGATATTGTTGGTTGATTTGCAGAAAGGTACAACAGAGCCCACTCCTTCAGAAAGGGTCCTCCTATTGAAGGAGTTTGAATCCCGTAAGTCTACACACTATATTGTGTATGTGTTGTTAAAAATGCATGCAGTTTATTTTTGTTAACGTGGACTTGTCTGTCGAAACTGTGTATCTAAAAATAGCTTTTGCTGTAGCCTCCAGTCCTGATTCTGTCCCTTACAGTTACTCCAATTCACAGTGGGAGACGAATCCCAATTGCCTGCATGCTGTAATTTTATTTCATATTCATTACTTTAAAACTCTGTGCCCTAGAAGAATTGTTTTAAATACATCCAGTTAAGAAAATGAAATGACATGAACAACTTCTTTCAAATCCCCCATCAGTGATTAGATTGGTGTGTTTAATTCTTAAATTAGTCTGAACAAATGTCATCAATGTTGTCAGTTTTCTATGGCCACACCTGTTGTGGAACAATGTGTGAGCAGCTGCTGACCACTGCCACCTGTCTGCAATATGAGTGACAATGACATATGCTTTTGATTAGTCTGTATTTGTGTAAACATTTCAAAATAAAATACTTTGTGATGTCTCCTCAGATTTAGACAAAATGGACAGTGAGAAAGATG
The DNA here is from genome assembly GCF_009829125.3 of Periophthalmus magnuspinnatus. Lineage (NCBI taxonomy): Eukaryota > Metazoa > Chordata > Actinopteri > Gobiiformes > Gobiidae > Periophthalmus > Periophthalmus magnuspinnatus. The sequence goes on from NC_047128.1 coordinate 32,417,844, forward strand.
AGATGAACCAGGCAGACATTGCAGCGTTGCAGCATTTTTATTCCAAACACCTTCATGATCTCCCTGGTGAACAGGCGCTCATTGAGCTCTTTGCACAGGTAAATGTTTTATTTTTGGGTCTCACATTAAACTATACTAGTAAATTATTATACACATTTTTCAATTTCAGGTTAATTGTAATGGTTTTACAATAGAAGATGAGGAACTCTCACATCTGGGATCAGCTGTTTTTCCTGAGTAAGTTCTTTGACATGACATAATTTTTCTTACTATAAGCTTATTGACAGCTAATAGATTAATGTAGTTTGTACTGATGTAAAATAACAAAAATAGTGCAGTACTATTACTATACACGCAGAACGTTTCAGACACTTACAAGCAATATGTAACTTGCTGGAAGATTTCTTGGAGAGTATATTTTTACCTATGTTAATCTCAAATGCTAAACATGATTATTTTTAACATTCAAAATTCAGCTGTTTTTTGTAAGATGCAGTTACCGGTAGTTCTCTAAATCCCAGCACCAGCTGAAAAAAACCATTGGGTTAGTTTGATATTTAACCAGTTAATGCATATTTCCTTTTGAGTTTACATTTGTTTATATTAGTGACCAGATAGTCTGTGTCACATGACTTGCACATGACTTTTACTTAACACATTTTTGTACAACTAAGGAACTCCTGTGTTATGTCCCACCATCTAATAAAAATAAAATGTATATCCTATTTATTCTTTGTTACAGTGTAGCACTTATGAATCACAGCTGTAGTCCTAATGTCATAGTCACCTATAAAGGCACTGTGGCTGAGGTTCGGGCAGTGAAGGAGATAAACCCTGGAGATGAGGTAAAAAATTGACCACCTGCATTTTGTGGATTTAAGTTAAACTTTTCACAAAAGCACTACTGCAATTCACCATATTACATATTTAATTTTCTCTACAGATATTTAACAGTTACATAGACCTGCTCTATCCGACAGAGGACCGTAAAGAGAGGTTATTAGACTCTTACTTCTTCACATGTGAATGTACGGAGTGCACCACCAAGTCAAAAGTATGGTTTAAATATTGATACTATCATAACATAAATGTTTTATGTCAATATTCTGCTTATGGAGGTATTCATGTTTTGCCTTTGTGAAGGACAAAGCCAAAATGGCCATCAGAAAGTTGAGCACACGACCAGAGCCGCAGGAAATTCAATCTATGGTCCACTATGCAAAGAATGTCATTGAGGAGTTCAGGAGAGCTAAGCACTACAAGAATATCCTTTTTTTTTGTAATGAGAGATGTTGTGTAATTTAAGTCAGTTTTGTCTGACCACACACTTTTAGCTTTTTAGACTGATCTGATGTGTTTTCTTTAACTCTTTGGCACCTCCGAGTGAGCTACTCGAGATGTGTGAACTCAGCTTGGAAAAGATGGGGGCCATATTTGCAGATACCAATGTGTACATGCTGCACATGATGTATCAGGCAATGGGAGTGTGTCTCTACATGCAGGACTGGGATGGAGCTATGAGCTATGGAGAGAAGATTGTTCACCCATACAGGTAAAACAATGGGTAAAAAGTTAAATGTGTGCACAGAATCTTACCTAGAATATTTGTATTCATAGTGTGCATTATCCTGCCTACTCCCTTAATGTGGCATCTATGTATCTCAAATTGGGACGTCTTTATTTGGGACTGGAAAAGAAATCTCAGGGAGTAAAAGCTTTGAAAAAGGTACACAAGTTGCCATTTTGTTTATGGTTAAATTACATTATGTAAATTATTATGTTTTCTTTTTAGGCACTGGCCATTATGGAAGTTGCTCATGGTAAAGATCATCATTATGTAGCTGAGGTCAAACGGGAAATTAAGGAGCAAAAATGATGGAGAAGTCATGGGGCATGAATGAACACTGGCTTTAAATACAAAATGGAAGCGGCTGCATGGCATGCATACCTCTGCTTTAACACCCACTCTACACATCTACAATTTTGTCTTAATAAATTTGAATCAATTTTTAAGGGTGTGAAAAAGAGCGCCTTTGCTTCATTGTGTATTCTATCTCAAACTTTTAATTTGATTAAAAGTAAAAAACGGCACCCCAAAAATATTTTGTTACATAAATCTCACTCTTGTATCTGTTTTAAATGATGGACGTTCCGAAGCCCCTCTAGAAAATAGGCAGATTATGCTCTGTCAAGTCAATGCTCTGATGCAACCAATAATGGGGGAATATGAAGTGTTTTGTGGGGAAGCTGTTTTTGTACACAGCTCCCAATTTTCCAAATTTGTTTTGACAATTTTCTGGTTTGAATTTCAACTGAAAAAAGTCAGCATCATGTACAAAGTAGCAACCAACCGAGCAAAGCTTGTGTAGAGAAAACCCAGTGCCAGTTGTCACTGACGTTTGTCTTACAGTACTGTTTGTTGCCTGTGTTGTATTTATTACATGTCAATTTGTTATTACATTGATAGTCTTGAGTTATTGTTAAATGGGCCCCAGTTTTGCCACTGGAATGGAATCAACTGTTTGTCTTTTTACTGTATTAATATTGGGTGCTGATATTTAAACAATTTCATCAAAAGAATAGCTTTGTGAGTACTCATGCTCAAAGGGCAAAGCACAGTAGCTTTTGTCTGTCTCATGGAAAGTCTTGTTTCTGAAATTCTTTCATTTCTGGGAATGGGATTTTTTTTTTTATTATTTGTTGTATGATAGATACAAATGTATAGCTGACTGAATGTATTATTATTATTTTTTTATATATAGATATATAGATAAATACACTTTAAAAGAATCTCCAAAATTATCAAAATTAGAAACCAAATCTCCCTTTAAACAATTTTTTCATTTAAACTAATTTGAAAAAAGAACACGCTAATCCCTGTATTAGGATCGTACAGATGTTTCTGAAACTTTATATCAAACATTCGTACAAAATCTTACCAATGGTAATTAGTAGCTGCATGAACTGCAATGAATTAATATGCTGTCCCTAATGAAATATGCACTACAGCAATGCAGAGTATATGATCAGTGTTGTGTGTTTTATTGTAGCATCATACACTGCATGCCTTACAACTTTGAAAAGGGTTCTCCAAAACATTGAGCAGACTGATTTTTTTTTTTCTTTTGTAATTGTTGATAAATTCCAGCAAACTTGTTATCAGGCATGAATGTTTGTTTAGGTTGGTTGCAATCCTTTAATTTGTCTGTTTTCTTGTTGATTAATTCAATAAAACACATAAATCTTACCCATTAAAGTGTCCCATAGCATGAGGTTATTTTAACTAGTACTGCAATTTTGATGCTCTAATTTTGGTATAGAGATGGATGTCCTTAAGGGGCACTGTGAAGCTACTTAAGTGCATTCAGTGGATTAGATGGCCTCAACCAATCAAATACGTCTCGGGACATGCGTCATACAAATCAACCAATCACGAGGAAGGAAAATGCCTCGCGGTTCTTCCCCCTAAATTTGAATTTCTCACAGGAACCATTGATCTAAACAGGGGAGCATCGCGCCTAAAGTGAGTAATACAGCTCTGCTCAATAGTAACAACCACTAATTACTCAAAACTAGTTATTGACATTGTGTTACAAACAGTAATTATATTCGTTCTCCCTTTGTTCCGTTGAGTCTGATTCAAACATTGCTAAAGTTTCCGAAATGTACAGACAGTAAGCTAACGTTAGCTTTAACTACTTAGCTATGTGGCTTTTTTGTTATGCACATCCTCACACTTTTGCCATTATTATTAAACAAATGAAGCTGTGCATAACAAAATGGTTATTTACAACGTGAGCTGGACAATAATGTCAATAATGGCTGGTGTAGAATTTACCAATAAATATGCGATAGCTAAAAATCATTATTTATGCATAGTAGTCTATGGTCCAGACTATTGTCCACTGCAAATCATAATAATACAAAAATACATTATAATCGTGCAAAAATGGGCGGGCGTCTTAGATATCAGAAAAAAATAATAATAATACTGGTATCAATGAAATAATAACGCTGCATGAAACTAGCATATACTCAAATAAAAACAAATAACGTTTATATGCCCTGTATTGCAAAGGTAAACATAAAGTATAGTGTGTGAGTGCTTCTTTTTTGGTGCTGTGTACTGATGTGCGCACTTACAGGTGCTTAACCATGAGTTGGGCGGTGGAGGAGTGGAAGGATGGCCTTCCAGGGAAAGCCCTGCAAAGGATTCAGGAAATGGAGGTCCAGCTGGACAAACTGAAGAAGGAACGCAGCCAGAAACAGTTTCAGATGGAGTCCTTGGAGGCTGCTCTACAAAAACAAAAGCAGAAAGTTAGTGCTTGGATTAAACGTGTTAAACTAAAGCCAATTTCCTCATGAGGTGGTGTTCAATTTATGAATCTGCTTACTCAGGTGGACAGTGAGCGTAATGAAATATCTGTGATGAAAAGAGAAAATCAATCTTTAGTTGAATCATGTGATTCTCTGGAGAAAGCTCGCCAAAAAGCTGTCCATGACCTTGGAATCAAAGAGCAACAGGTATTGTCAGCTTTTGATTTTGTCCGAGATTATAAAAATGGTAGACATTAACATGTGTATTTTTAGGTTAACTACCTTGAGGGTCAGCTTAATGCATGCAAGAAGACCATTGAGCGGCTGGAACAGGAACTTAAAAAGTGAGTGTGTGCATGCAAATTTTAGTTTTCAGCTCGTAAACTGACAAATAACAGTATAAATTGCTTTTCCAGGTACAAAAATGAACTTGATCGTTCACAGCCTGCAGGTGCTTCTTCAGTGGCCTCTTCATCTGATATTCCAGCTTTCACCACTCCACAGAAAGGTTTTGCCACACCAGCTCCCATCCAGGCATACAAGCACCAAGGTACTGCCGAATTCATGTTTTAATATTTACAATCAACTTTTGTTGATCTTTTGTGGGAAATCTTTTGACTTTGTTTCCCATGTAAAGATAACCGGCTTGAGGATCTTCAGGAAAAATACAACCAGGAAGTAGAAGAAAGAAAGAGACTAGAGAATGAATTGAAAATTTTACAACTTAAAGTAGGTGCAGTTTTTTTTTATGTATTTTTAACTAATTTTAGCAAGCCAGTTTTAAAAGTGTTTTTGTCTTGATTTTTAAGTTGTTGAACCAGTCATCTGTCTCTGTGAGCCACAAGGATATTGCTGCTCGGCAACAAGCAGGATCCTCTATATTTCCCTGGCAGCAACAGGAGCAGAGCCACAGCCGCCACACTCAAGATGCAATGGAAACACCTCTGAAAAGGAGAGGTGCTTCACTGTGGGAGCTCCATGACGAGACACCCATTAAACCCAGTCACCGCTTGAGCTGTGCTGTCACAATGCAGAGTCCCAGTGTTTCTTCTCAACAGATGGATCAACTCAAGACTCAAAATCAAGGTGAACTATTTATTTACATTACTGAAATTTCATTGCTTGCCACATGACCAACCACAATATATTGAATACTGTATATTCGACAGAATTTCGTTCTCGTGTGTCTGAGCTGGAGAGAAATTTGGCCAATCAAGAAAAAGAAATAAAGAGCCAAAACTTCAAATTACAGGATCTGCAAACCCAACTGACTCAAGCCCGCAAAGACCTTAGTGAACGTGACAGAGACTTGGCCAAGAAGAGCCATGAAATCACCCAGGCTACAGACAAGCACCAACAGCTTCAGGCCAAGGTATGCCAAATCATGAGATATTCTTATTAGTCACCAATGTGTTTCAAGGCTACACTATTTGTATTTGCTGCTGTTTAGAGTACGTTAGTTGAGCAAAAGCTGAAACAGGTGACAGAGGAGATGAACTGTCAAAGGCACAATGCTGAGAGCTGTAAAAGAGCCCTGGAGCAAAAACTTAAAAACTTGGAACGAGATAGCCAGAAGGTAAACAATTTACTTGGAACAAATCAATGTAAAATTGGATTCAACCATACTGACCATTGTAAAATTGCTATTGCGAAGGAGCTGGCCCAGTTGCAGAATAATCACCAGTCTTTGGAAAGGCAGATGAATCAAACTCAGACGAAGCTCACTCAAGAAATCCAGCAATCTAAGAAGGACTATAATATACTCCAGTCTGACATGGAAAAGGTAAAAACATTGTGACACAACTGTTTGTCTGTTTCTTAAATGTAAACTCTACTTTGTTATAGATGAATTTTCAAAAAAGTCACTTGGAAAAGGAAGTTGAGGAGCACAAACAGAAATTACTGAGGTCTGAGCAGAGTCTTCAAGCCTGTCAGACGAAAGAACAAGATCTCCACAAGAAAGTTGAGGTGTGTTTTTAATCGAATCAACCGATTGTTTAGTATACAGAGCAATAAGATAATCGTATATATTTATATGCTATATATGCTCTATATCTATATGCTATATATTATATATATATTAGAATATAATTTTGCAGAATGTTTAAATCCAGGCTCAAAACATTTCTAAGTAGAAGCCTGTCTCATGCTGATTCCCCATGGTTAGTCCTGACTTCTCTCCTGATATCGGACAAAAAAATAAAATCTCTATTTTAGTCTGACAAATATTGTGCAAATAAAACAGACTTTAATATTCACTTTTATCACTTTGTTTTATGTTCTTCGTAGGAACTTCAAAGAGAGAAGAACCATGTATCTGCGCAACTGGACCAGAGCACTAGACGCCTGAATCAACTGGAGGACGAGAAGAAGAGCTCAGACCAAAGTTTAAAACGCTCTCAGAATCTTCTCGATGATCTCAGAGGTAAAGTGGTAACAAATAACGCTACAGGTAAATGTTTTTACACGTGCTAATTACCAATACTTGATCTTTTCACTTTCCAGCTAAATCTGAGGGCCAAGCCGATGAACTGAAAAGACTTCAGTCTAAACTAAACCAACAAACTCAGGATCTAGATAACATGAAAAGGACACTATCTGAAGCAGAGAATACCAACTCCAAGTAAATTACTCTTCTAATGATAACTTTAATGAAAAGTATAACATGACATGATTTCATTTGTGATTGTTTTTCTTTGTAGGTCTCAGAGTGATCTCTTGAAGCAGAAACAAGAATATGAGCAGCTCACCAGCAAATTGAATGTATTGGCAAAAGAGTGTCAAGAGCTGAAATCCAGCCTTGTTTCCTGTCAAACTGAGTGTGCTGAACTTAAGCAATCACATGGAGCTCTTCTGCAGTGGAAGACTGAAAAGGAAACTATTGTCAATGAAACTGAGGCTGTCCAAAATTCACTTAAAGAGCAACTGAGCAGCTCTGAGAACAGTGTCAACATGCTGAATGAAGCAAATGACGAATTAAAAGTAAGATGTCTTTTTTTTTTTATTGTACTTTTATATTTTGTGTGCCTGCAAATGTTCATAAAAGCACATTTGTGTTTTATAGAAACAGCTGTCTGCAGCAGAGGATAAGCACAGCAGTTTGTCAGCTCAGATAGACTCGCTAAAAGGGGAACTCCTAAACAAATGCACAGAACTAGAGGAGAAAGAACACCAGTACAAAGAACTTCAGTCCAAACTCTCAGAGTCTGACCTGAAACACTCAAAAGACCTCCAAAATGTTGGTGTGCAGATGGTGCAGCTTGAGGCTCAAGTAAGTTTACATTTTTTTCTCAAAGTAAATGATGCACCTTGAATAATATTCATTGAAAAACAATAATTTTGTTTAACACTTTCCAATTAGGTCAAAGATTTACAGATGCTTCTGCAGAAGGAAGTGACTCGTGCAGAGCAGGCAGAGAGAAGGATCGCCCAGCTCCAGGAAGAGCAGCAGGCAGCATCCGACCTGATCAGCTCCAAGGACCAGCTGGTTGAGCTCGGCCGCTCTGAGATAAACCAACTCAGAGAGAGTCTTACTCTGGCCACAGCTCAGCAGGAGGAACAGGCCATTAGGTAGAACTGTTATTCTGTAACAATGAATATCTGAAGTAGCCCTAGAGTTGTAAAGAGTGTCAGAAGACTGGCAATGTTCTCTCCCTGTTTAGTAAAGGGCATACATAGACCCTCATTGCTTTGTTTTAGTATTGGCCATTCTGGTCTGGCTATGCTCCAATTGCAGGAAGTATTATAACCTGGAGGTAGGCCAGATAAAGGACTGAGGGGGGTGTAAAGCAATTTCTCTATTCCTAATGTTACTGGATATTCTTTACTCATTGATTGACGCTGTGCACTGTGACTGGGTTTGGTGAGACACAAAAATACTTTCTTGTGATATTTGGCAGAGTGGCTGAAGAAAAATCATCACTTTTGAAGCACTGTGAGGAAAGTGTGTTGTCAAAGGAAGCAGAAAATGAAGAGTTGAAACTGCATCTACAGGAGGCCCAACAAGACCTTCACCTGGCTCAAAATAAAGTATGTTCTCTAGCATCTCTATAGTTACAAGCAATATGTCTAAAAATGAAATGAACAATTGTTGTGTTGTAGATCACGTCTTTGGATCAGTTGATGAAGGTTCAGGAGCAGTTAGGAGAGGATCTGCAAAAGCAAATTAAAACCTTGAGAGATGAAGCTGAACAAAATAATAACATGCTAAAGGAGAAGACTGATGAAGTCAAGCAAATAAAACAAGAGTTGAAGGATTTGAAATGTCAAACTGAAGAGAACGATAAGAACCACAAACAGACTTCAGATCAGATGGCGTCTTTGGAGAAACAAAAGATTGAACTAGAAAACTCAATTCAAGAGCTGAAGCAAGAAAGGGAGGTAAGTTTATTAACAATGACCTAATAACTTTTATATATGTGTGCAATATGGTAATGTATCTAATCTTTTGCCAAAGATCTTCAATAATGCAACAACTGAGAAGATAAATAGCCTACATGAGGAGATTTCATCACTAGAAGAAAAAGTTGCTGAATCAAGACATGCTGTAGATAGACTTCCTGTTTTAGAGGATGAACTGAATAGGGTCAACCAGGCTCACACTGAATTAAAGCAGTCTCTAGACGTCCTTGAGAGAGACTACTCATCTGTAAATGAAATTAAATCTAACCTAGAAAATACCGTTGCGGAGAAAAATGTTCTGATCACTTCGTTGGAGCTCAATATCAAAGACATGGCGGAAAAGGTGAAAACACATTCTGAGAATCATGCTTCAGAGATTGAACATTTCCATAGTGAAGAAAAGCGGCTTAAAGATCAGCTTGAAGAACTTAAACAAAAAGAAGTGGCAACTAAAATGGAGCTAAGGTCTCGTCGAGAAGAAATCAAGACCATGAAGGCGACTATATCTGCTGCTTCCAGTGGGTTACAAGAGAGGGACAAGATGATAACAGCCCTGAATGAGAATCTAAAAAAGGCAGAAGCAGAACAAAGTAAATCTGCTGACCACCTGAAGGAGAAAATGGATGCCATGAACAAAATAAAGGTTTGTATTTTGTTGGTTTTATGAGAATGATTTATTACATTGATTAATCACACTATAAAATATAATAATTAAGGAGTTGCTGAATAAAATGATTACATTATTCCAGGTCCAACTGGAGATGCTTCAAATGGACCTGGAGGACAATGAGACTGTAATGAACTCATTTTACAGTCAGACTGAGGAACTGAAGGGAACCATAGAGTCACTGGAGGCTCAACTTGCTTACAGCAACTCTCAAATGTCTGAGATGGAGGCTAGAGTGGAGGATGCCAAAGCACAGGTTCGAAATAATGATCCTATCTGAATCTTGCAATAAATACCAAGCACTTTGGTAAACTGTTAAATAAAATGCCTCTGTTTCTAGGTATCAGTCTTGGAGAGTCGGTTAGAAGAAGTTCAGGCTCATAACAGTTCGCTTGAGGCTCAATATGTCACAGCCAGAGAGGAGCTAATGGACCGCAGCTGTGAGGTAACCAGACTGGAGGAAGAAGCTGCCCAGAGAAAACAGCTGGAAGAGGCTATAGCTGAACTGCAGAACGAACTTGACCAGATCAGAGCTGAAAAGGAAACGTTAGGGACTAAACTGAGCCAAACAATTGAACACAAAGACATTTTAGTCACTGAGAAAAGTAATCTTGAGAATGACCTCATTCAAGTTGATGTAGAAAATAAAGATCTTAAAGACTCCATAAACCGATTAACAGAAGAGAACAGAAAACTGCAGGCCAAAGAAGAACTGTTAGGCCAACTGGAGGTTAAAATAAGTGAATTGACTTATGAAAAAAATAGTTTAAAAACAGAGTTAGAAGAGGTCCACCATGAAAATTCTAAGCTGAATGGAGAAAAAGAGGTTTTGGCTTGTAAAATAACTTCTCTCGGAGAGGAATACCGGGATTTGGAGGTGTCCCTCACATCATCACAGCGAGAGGTGGAAAATCTCAAAGATCAACTGGAAAAAAGCGTTGATATAATGCGACTCGAGGAAGAAGCAGACAGTCGAAAACAACTGGAAGAGTCTGTGGGTGGACTGCAGAAGGAGCTGGACCAGATCAGAGTAGAAAATGAGAAGTTGCAGACCAATCTGAGACAGACCACAGAGCACATTAACCTTCTGACCGAAGAGAACAGACAACTGCAGAATAAGGTGGAACAGTTGGAAAAAGTCCAGGCTGAGTTAAATGACATGATTTCGGAGATGGAGATGCATAAGGAAGTTCAAGAAAAAGATTTGCTTGTCAATAATAATTCTCTGCAGCAAGAAGTGGAAAAACTCCAAGAGGAATTGGACAGAAGGGCCAAAAAGAATGAAGAGGATCTCAAAGAAAAGTATTATGATTTCTTGAATTGTCCTGATCATGCTTGATCATTATCTTTGGCTGAAGAGTAATGTTTTGTTTCCTCTTAACAGGGATAAACATTTTGAGGTGGAACAGGCCAGACTACTCCAGGAACTCACTGGCTTGCTTACAGAGCTAGCTGACTGTAAAGAGAAGTACAACCTATTGAAAGAACAAGTGAACCAACAACATGATTTTATAGTGCAGCTTTCTGAACCAAAAAGCAATACAACTCCAGCTGCAGCATGTAGCCCCACAGAGTGTTCGCAAATAGCCATTTATGGTGTGTATTTTTTCTGTTCCTTTTGTAGTTAGTTTGAAATCTTGTGTTTTAGTCTAGTGTTTAATCGTCCATTTCTTTATCCAGAGGACGAAACAAGTTTGGAAGCCTGTGGGCAAATGTTTAGAGTCTGTCCCCAAAACACATGTCAGGTAAGAAACTTTTAGCCTAGATAGCTTTTGGGTTTACTTGCACTGACTTAAAATTAAAATATATTCTTTATTTTCCCCAGTGCTAAAATGGAGCTCTGTGATGTTATACCACAAGAGTGTGTGCAAAATGTCTGTACCAATCAAGAAGAAATGGTAACTGGAGAGCAGGTAAGTTTATAGACATGACAAACATGTATATTTTGTAAAAGATGCTTGTAATTTGACCTCCTTTGTAACTTGTAATGTCTATATCTATAGCCTCCAAAAGATGATGCTCTACCTAAAATCACAGATGACTCTCATCTGAGGCATGAATACATGACATCCACTGGTAATAAAATACAGCTTAAGCATTTGCGGAACTTACCTTTTTATTATGGAAGATTTCATTCTTATGCTTTTTATTTATTGTTTTTTTCCCATTTTTCCCCCCCAACAGCAACATCTAATACAATTGAGGTTAATGGGGAAGAGGGAACACAAGATGATAAACTGGAGACCCTCCACTCTGAGATTGATTTATTGAATGCTGACCTTGAACTGAGAAGAGAGATGAGTGCTGAAATGGAGACCTATGTCAAAAACCTGGAACAGAAAATTACTGCCGTTGAGACAAAAGCACAGGATGCCATAAATAAACTAAACATTGCCTTGAAAGAAAACAGAGGTCTTGTGAACCAGGTAAATATAATGTTTACAGATTTAAATGTAAAAACACATCTGTTTCTTAAACAGTCTTTGACATTTTATAGGTTGGAAAGCTGACAGAGGATAATGAATCTTTGACACTACAGCTCCAAACCGCTAAATGTCAGCTGACTGACATCATGGAGATGCTTGAAGGACTTGAGATGGCCAAAGGTAATTTTGTTAAATTGACATCTTAGAAATTAGTTCAGTATAGTGCAGATCCACCTCAAATGTTGTATTGTTGTAGGTGGATGGGATGAGAAGTTCCTTCAGCAGGAGAGTGAGTTAAAAAGGGTGCGCTCAGAAAAGGCGAACCTGGAGCAGCACATTCTTGGGATGGAGGGAGAGCTGGAAACACTGCAGGAGGAGGGCACCAAACTAACGCAAGACCTGGAAACCCAAAGACGTGCCTGTTCTGGGATGGAGAACAACATGGAGAGACTCATGGCAGAGGTAAATACTGATCTATGTAGAAGTGAGGAGAATGCAATCCAGCTGTAAAGCCAGACTCCAGGGCCTCATTCAGGTTTATTCAGGGTACCTTTGTTCAATTCTAAATGTGTAGTATATAATCTTTCAGAGGGAGGGCTCACCACTTGTCTCCAGTGTCTTCTTTTCCTGGGATGTTGCCTTTTAGTAGCACTAGAAAAGTGTAAAAAAAAAAAAAAAGTTTCTTGGGACTTAGTGATAGAGTAAAAGCCAAAGTTAAATCTGTCAGCTGGAGAAAAAGTTGTACGCGTGAAGATGTTTCTTCAGTTCTGGTCAGATTGCTGGTGGACACTGCCTTATATCTATCGGAAGGGAGGAGCTAACTACGCTGAAACAGCTATTGTTTACAGTTAATGTAGGTTAGGTCTATTGAGCTACACTAAGTGTGCACTGTGCTTGAGACCTACTTGGCATAATGACATAATTCATAAGTGACGTACTTATGAATGGGGGGCTTAGACATCACCTCTCCCCCATATATAACTCCACCCCCAGACCCAGAGGAAAGAAAAAGAATGGTGCAGTAGGGCCATTAAGGCTGAATGATTATGCTAAGCACAGGCATAGTGCACACTTAGTGTAGCTCAATAGACCTAGCCTACAAACAGAAACTGTAAACAAAAGCCATTTAAAGTTTCAGTGTAGTTAGCTCGTCCCTTCAGATAGATATAAGGCAGTATCCACCAGCAATCTGACTAGAACTGAAGAAGCGGCTTGGTTGAGCAGCGAAAGGTCTTCACTCCTACAGCTTATTGTCCAGTTGACAGATTTGGCTTTTTACTATGGATCAGACCTGGATGGCTGAGGGATTACACAGACTTTGTAATATGTTTGAGATATAATTGCGCAAAAAACAACTGTTTTTGCAGACAACCCAGCTGAGGTCAGAACTTGTCTCTTGCACAGAAGAGCGAGATGATTTGAGCCACTCTCTGTCTCAGTGCAAAGAGCATGTGCACAGCCTGGAAAAGGCCAACTCTGACACCAGAGAACTCATTTTAATCCTGGAGGATGACATCAGAGCGAGGAAGAAGGAGTATGACGCCCTGCAAAGTAACATGAATAAAATTAAAACTGAAAGGGAACAGGTAATAAGCCACTTTAAGTAGCAATTTCTTTTACTTCTCTTCCTTCTCTATGACTCTTGATTGATACATTCTTTCTATTAGTTGTTGGAGCAGGTCAAAACTTTAGAGCAGGCTCTGGATCAGCAGAGTGGAGAGAAAGAGGACCTGCTTGGCCAACTGGAGAAAATACAAGAGGACCACACTTCTGATGTCAACAACACAGAGTCCTTAGCCACCAAAATACAGGTGAGCTACATGATATATAATGATAAAAACAGATTTTTCGAGAATTGATTTAATGTTTTCATTCTAAACAGTCTCTCGAGGGTGAAGTGACTCGCCTGACGCATTCCCTAGAGTCTTCCCTCTTAGAAAAAGGAGAGATCGCTTCTCGTCTCAACGCCACTCAAGACGAAGTGCAGCAGATGAGGACTGGTATCGAGAAGCTCCAGGTTCGCATTGAGGCAGACGAGCGCAAGAAAAAGAAGATGGGAGAACTGCTTAAAGGTGATTTGCTTTTTTTTTGTTTTTTTATCAGTTGATGCCTTTCAAAGTATGTCATCAATATTCCTTGAGGGAGTAAAGGTCATTGGAGGCACTGCTCCGTCGGAACCCCTCTTACTCAAGTTAGACTTTAATCTGAGCTTTAAAATACAATCTGACTGTAAATAAATGTCTTAGTTGCAACTACAGCAGGTGAGCTTACCTGTCCCCAGGTCACAATCTAGCATTAGGTCACAAGCTATTTTTCAGTTAGTCAGGCTCACCACAACAGGGCAGTGCTTTTGTTTGTTTTTGGGTTGTTTGTGAGTCCTCTCCCCCAGTACGTTGTCACTCCAAATTATCAATAGTGGATAAATACTGGATATCCAAGTAATATTAGTTTGTTCTTAGCTGCACAAAGGAAAGCTGATTCACTTCAAGATCGCATTGAGGCCCTTGAGCAAGAGAAGGAGGATGTGGAACAGAGTCTTGAAGATGCAGTGGTTCAGGTAAAAGCAAAGTTTGTGTGTAAATAAGCGTGGCTGGTTATTAGGTTTACATGTCCAAACTGTTTTATGCAGGCGGAAAGTGTCAAAGCTGAACTGGAAGAAGAAAGAAGAAGGGTACTTCTTTCGTTATGTTTTGAAGTAATTGTAATCTTTTGTTATAGTTATAACAACTAATACATGGTTTTATCTTTAGGTTGAAGTAGAGAAAAAAGAGCTGAGTGAAAAACTCAAAGAGCTCTCTACTGAACTGGATCACCTCAAATTGGAAAAGGAAAACATGGAACAAGAACTAATAATGAAAAGACAAGAAATTGAAGCACTCAAGGTGGCTAAGGAAGAACTGGAGCGAGTTCAAAACGACAGACAACAGGAAGTGCTGCTGTTGGAGAAGGGAATGAAGGAAGCCACAGAGAGACAGACAAGAGAAGTAGGGGATCTCCAAACACAGCTTGAAGACATGCAGAAGAAGATACTTACCCTTGAACAAAAAAGTGCAACATTGGAGGCAGAGAAGATGCAAATGCAGTTTGCTCTGCTGGAGCATGAAAGTAAGAATAACCAGTTAAGCAGTTCCTTAAATGAATGGCAAAAAGAAGGACAAAGGTTTAAAACTGACGAGGAGCAGTGGGACATGGAGAAGCAGAACCTGAACAGATGCATTGAGGTTTTGGAAAAAGAAACAGAGGAACTTAAAACTCTCATCACAGCTAAAGAGAAGAAGCAGGCAGCTTTGGAAGTAATGAGCCATCAGGAAGAAGAGCACAGGCAAACATTAGAACAGTCCATCACAGTTCTCACAAAAGAGAAAGAAGTGATTGAAGACCAAAACAGACAGTTACAAGAGGACATGGTTCAACTAAAGTCAACCCTCATTTCAGTCAAACAGGAGAGGGAAGAGCTGCAGTCTGCTTTAGCATTGTCTAAAGAAGAAAATGAAAACCTTCACTCAAGCTTAGCATTGGTGGAAAAGGACAAAAGTGATATGAAGCAATCATTGTCTTTGTGCGAGCAAGATAAAGTGAAAATCAATCAGGAAAAGCAGACACTAGAGGTGGAAATGCAGAAATGCCAGTCTTTGAATGGTTTGTTAAAAGAAGAAAAAGATGCTCTGAATATCACCATTTCTTCACTTGAGGAAGAGAAGAAGAAAGTTAAGGAGGTAAAAGAAAAACTGGAATGTGAGAAGGAACTGCTGCAGTCTACTGTGTCCTCGATGGAAAAGGAATTGGAAACAAACAAATTATCCATCTCAGAACTCAATAACCAGGTAAAGTCTTGTGTTTAATTATTAATTATAGATTTGAGACAAAACATTAAAGTACAATTCTCTTCCAGGTGTCAGAGCTGACTTCCCGTGCTTCTCGTTTCTCTAAAGAGAAAGACTCTGCTCTGAGCAAGATCAATCTATTGATGAAAACCTGCAAACAACTGGAGGAGGAGAAACAAGCCATGTTGAACAATGCGGGTGAGTGTTTCTATTCATTCTTTTTAGATGGTTTGACTTCACACATTAACACATGTTATATTTTTTAGAAAGTGTAAATGACAGTGAGGAGGTGAGCCAACTCAAGATGGCAGCAGAGGAGAGCGAGAAACAAGTGCAAAGTCTGAAAGCTTCCCTTGAAGAGAAGACCAGTGAGGCTCAACAAAATAACAAAAAATTGCATCAGGTAAACAATGCTCTGGAACTCATAAAGAAGGAATTGGACTCAAAGAACAAAGAGTTGGAAGAAGCCAAGATCGATCTGAATGAACTGAACAAACTTGTGGAGGAGAAAAGTCAAGAGGCTGACGAGAGCATGGACAAGTACTGCACTCTAATGATTCAAGTGCACAAACTGGAAGAGACCAACAACGCCCTGACAGCACGACTGGAGCAGATCACCAGCAAACAAACCGCTAATGCTAACGTCCATCCCAGCGGGGCTGAGGGCCTCCGCCGCTCAAACAGGAAGTCCAGCTCGAAACTTCACACCACTGACAACTCTGAGAACATCCCGTCCACATCTCTGCGCTCTCCTCAGGGAGCAGGAAAGCGGGGTCACTGTGACGTCACTGATAAAGACACTGTTCAAGAAGCTTTGCACAACCTGACCAAGAAAATCAAAGCTACTGCTGCCACCACACCCAGGCCCCAGGCTCAAAAGGACGAGGACTTCAGACCTGAAGGACTCCCGGAGCTGGTGCAGAAAGGTACGCAGCAAATATTTGACAAAAAATATGACTGTAATGTTAAACATATTTTTAAAATCTCTTTCTAGGGTTTGCAGATATTCCTCTAGGCGAGGCCAGCCCATTTATCGTCCGAAGAACCACTGTGCGGCGCTGTAGCCCTCGGCTCATGTCAAAGCAGATCTCTACATCAGAGAAGGTAAGCTCCTTCAAACCAGAATTGGGCAGTTAAAATTAAGTTGTACAGTGTTGTAGACTGACCCAAGTTTCATTCACAGATGCTGGAGCCTCTTCACCTGCAGAGCCCCTCTGCTGATATAGCCTCAAACAGGAAGCGTCTTTCACAAAGTGCAAACGATCCAAATACAATTCAGAATTTACAGAAGACAGAGCAGGCACAAGCACAGGAAGAAAACTGTCACGTACAGTAGATTCACACATGCACAAACACGCACACATGCACATATGCACATACGCACATACACATTAAGCCCATACTCCAGTCACACAATTAGGATCCCTATTCACTCTATACATACATGAGCTAATCTTGCTCCATTTTGATGCCCTCATTTTTCTTTACATGTTGGTATTTTGCTTCTTGTTTTTGACTTAAGTCCTTTTGGACTTTGTACATAGTCTGCTGTAGATAGAAACTGTGCTTCATGTATGTATCACTTATTTGCTGATGGCAGCTATGAGTGTAGACTGTACTAACAAATGCTTTTCCTTTTTATAAATGTTTTTAGACTCCCAATCAGTTTTGTAAATGTAAATGGCTGTTAAAACATTTTACTAAAGATTTTACCTTGCCCAAACTGTGTTTGACTTTTGATTGGTTAATGGCATGAGAACAATTTCAAAGTCTTCAAGACCAACACAATATCAGTAATGAACTTACAACATCCAGCCTGGTTCCAACTTTAACTTATTTACGTCCTAATGTTTGCATCCCTCACCAAGCACCTTCAAATTATCTCATGGTCATTCTTTATTGGGTCTAGTCTAGTCAATTATTGCCATTACGTTTTCTTGTTTTAATGATGTTGTCCAAAAATCCTACACTTTAGGTTTTAAATCAGAAATCATCCCGACTGGGAAAACTGGGTTAAATGAACTCTAAAGATGTCATCCAAGCCGCGAAATGACATGAACATCAGCTGTTACTAGCCCATAGTTGCAACTATAAGGGTCATACTCCAGATATGTTTACAAAGGATTAAACCAGCTTTAAGATGTGTCTCAAATAAACAAATGCATTTGTGAAGTGCTCAGATTTGGGAAATTACATATTGCCTTTGCATATATATTTTAATGAGCTTTAATGTCTAATGTGAATGCTGCTTTAGTTCTTAGTGTCTGTCCACATTATTCCCTCATGTATCCTGAAGCCTGTTGACTGTCCTTGTTCTGAGAAATGTAGGCATTCCCTGGTAAATGGTGTATACATTTAGCAGGTCCATCTTTGGATCAATAAACATTGATTCTCTTTCATTTTTGTTATGTAAGCATTAAGAAGATTGACATCCAGCACTGGTCCCTGTACTGACCTTTTGACCGAAAGCAAGACGAGTCAGAAAAGACACGTAATCAATGCAAATGTGTGTCTGTGTGTCAGATGGTGGTCAGGAGAGCAGTGCATCCTGGGATATGGGAACAGAGGAGGTGACAAACCTCTGGCTGGAGCTGGGGCGGAAGCTGTGGTGCCAGAACCAACTGACTGAGCTCTGTGAACACTGGCACCAGACGAGAGCGGGTGGTCTGAGGCGCACACAGGCGGACAGGCCAATCCCCTGTATGCATGATTTGAGCCATTCTTCACTCACTGTGTAAGCTCTGTGGCCCACGCTGCAGGAAGTCTCCACTGGAGTGGGCAGGAGAGAAAAAGACTGAATTTCACTAAGACAAATGGCTTCTAAATTATTTTGTTTTAATTTCCAAATGAAGCAGAAATATATTTACTGCACCCTATCTGTCCTCTCATCTTTATCGCCTTAAATTAAAGGTCCATATAATTTAAAAGTTAATGGAAACTCCACTAAATAAGCAAAATGTGTAGCCAAAAAAATAAAATATGTCCACAGCATAACTTTCAACAGATATTTTGTCCAGATATGAACATTCTTTTTATACTGACCTGCCTTGTTCAAACTCCTGAAGCACAGTAAACCACAGCACTGTTGACTCTGGGCTGTACTTCCTGTTGTCATAACTTTAGATTACGCATCATAAGACCTGCTGCTGCTGGCACATTATACTGCCCCATCATGGAGGATGGGACGTCCAGGCTGTGAACTGCATGGGTGACAGAGAAGACCCTTAAACCTGCCCCCATATTAGAGATAACAGGAGTTTAACACAAAGTAACATTAAAGTTTTCCACAGAAGAGGGATACCGTTGTGCATCTCTTAAATCCCACTGTCCCATGGGGACAACCAGTTCTGTTAACATCCACTTTGACGCTTCTGGAATTGTCCATGGTATTTTTGGTGAGACTATGTACTTCTGACTCCTAGCTCCAGTCCATACTCTCAACTGGCCCCCGAGATGACTGATAAATATTATTGCACACAATGATACCAAAAAAACTATTGATAAACAGCAAAATACTGAAACAGAGGGTTTCTGGAAGAGGATTACCACAGTCCCAGTTATACAGCACTTCTGTTTGTCATAAATGATGTGAAATAACTTGATTGGGTTTTGTACTCTTTTATAAAAACCTTAATTTTAAGAATCTCTCAGTCAATCTTGGTGTTTGAGAATTTCACTTGTGGTTTTATGTTTGGTGGAGAATCAGCTCTAGAGAATTTGTTAGTGTGATGCAGTTTTTAAAACTTTTATTCTTTACTTGACCTTTCATTAATTTGTAAAGTAGCTTACACAGGCTACAACCACTGATGTATCATTGGAGAAGACTGTTGCACTGTGCATTCATAATACATCTTGGGTCTGGTCAGTCTGGCAGAGTTTTGCAAAGCTAAGTGTCCTCTGGAGTGGATGGTGGGTGTATTTCAAAAATTAATGAGCTTCACTTTCAGTTTAATACAAATTCTTTACAAATACACACATACAGTATAAAATTCTACATTTAACAAATATATTAAAAAAGATGTTTTGTTTCATAAAAACAGTAGTATTGTAATAAGAGCCAAGCAAAAGGGTAGATAAAGTGGTCATGTTTTGCTCACCACACCTCTTCAAACTGAGCACAGGGCAGAACAGGTATTAGTGAACAAACACAGTGAGCAACTGATTGAAACCATTTCATGTACAGAAAGTGCAACAAAGTGCCTCAGCTGCACATGTGCACATATGCAGGAGGAAGATCCTTGTAGATCTATTAAGGCCAGAACAGACACGGTGTCTTTAATTTGTCCATTGTCAAAAAACAGCATTAGTTTCACTGCTTTCATATAGCACTTTGGCACAACTTCAGTGTTGTGAAGAAAATACACAGGTTCAAGGCACACTAATTTATCTCTTAACACATCCATGAATAAAGAGAAATACTCTGATCTGGGCAGAGGAGACACTGTTAACATACAATGTTAAGAAAGATGGTTTGATTTGATAACACAGGGCTTCACATGGTGCTGTGAGCAGAAAGTCATTCATAAATGCGAGCCAGAATACAGTTTTATACTTGATGTATGAAGTCTATCTTTCACTTGATGTTGTCTATGATTGAGATGTCTCCCCTTTCTGGATCCATTCCGTTCATAAACAGGTGTTTTTTCATTAGTGGAGTGGTTAGCCCTTGTAATACAGCCTCTCTCTTTTCCAGCTCATCATTAAAGTTGACCGACACAGTCCTTTTGGGCAGAGAGAGCTCAGGGGCAGCGCTGAAGGCTAAGTCTGTGGACAGTTTACGCTTGATGGACGCTGCTCTCTGGAACTTGTCATAAAGCTCCACACTCACTCTTCTGCGCGTCTCCTTGAACTCTGCAGAGACCGAGGCTGTCCACTCAGCTGCCTGGGCCCGGATCTCACCAACCTGCAAGAAAGTCAGTCATTACAATCAGATAAAATGATACAAAGCTAAGAGAGAATGTTGATGAGGTGAATTTAGAGGATTGAACAGTGCATCTTATACCTTTTAAATTAATATAATAATGAAATCTCCTATTTTATTTGCATCCATTTGTCCTAATAAAATGACAAATCGTCAAAATCAAAACATACATTCATACAAAAATGAAAGTTGCAATCTAATGCTGAAAGTGATCTCCAATGTTTTATTTATTTTTTATGTTTAAGTGAATATGTTGTGCCCCTTTTACTCTGTGCTCACATTCCCACATGTTATAACATTTGAATAACAGTGGTTTATTTTTAGCTTCCACTCAATCCATCTTTCCCATCTATCTGGAGAGGCTCACAGTAATGTCCCGAGACTGTGTTGATACGCTGGTTGAGTCATGATCAAATTAGAAAGCAGCCCAATCATTCAAATTCAATGAAGGGTATAAGCTCACGTACATATCCAGCCATTGAACATAAAACTAAAATGAGATAATACAGTATGTTATGGCACAATGGAAGAAATTGTACCTCTTCTTTGGTCCTCTTTGAGATGACTCTGAGCCAGTCTCCGATCATACTGAGAATGGCAGCGAAGTAGGCCAGTCCCACCAGGATCCAAAACCATACTACAGGCTTATAGTAGTCTAAATACGCTATATCAGAGCCACCTGTATGCACAAAAAAGCTTAATGAGCATTCAAAAAAACAGAAAAATCATCTTTCATCCTCACTCTGTCAAAGTACCTGCCACAAAGTCTCCAAATCCTATAGTTGTGAGAGTAATGACCACAAAGTAAAGAGACTCTAGCGCGGACCAGCCCTCAATGTGTTTAAATATGACAGCAGGGAGGGCCACAAACAGCAGACAGCCGAACAGTACGAAGAGGATGGTGGATATGACCCGGATCTTAGTCTGACTGATGTCACCGTGCTGCAAAACAAATGCATCATAAGATTTTGATCATTTCACTTCAAATAATTAATATGTACAGTATATAGATAGATACCAATAAGGCGTCCCTGGCCTCAGAAAGCTTGAGAGTCCCTGATCTAGAGAATATATCCCTATTATAAAGGCCACAGGTATTAGGCATGCAGACGTCACAACTAAATATATGAAATAATTGTCTTTGTTTGAACAAGGGCAAACTGTCCACCCTCTTTCTCACCTGCATAATTATAACACAGAGTATTCCTCAGGAGCAAAAAGGCTGTTCATATTATTCACTGAAAGAATGCTGCTGCCTCAGTGTAAGACATTTGAACCAGAGCACAGCATTTAAAGTGCACTGTGTAACTATTTTTTAAAGTAATGATAGATATGTTCAATGTCGTACTATGGAACATTCCAGTCAAAACAATCTCCATGCCGATATGCAGGTCCCTCTCCCAGAAAAGCTACACAGTTCACCTTTAAAATTGAAGCATTTTTAAGACAGTTATACTAAATTGTCTTAAAAAAAAAAAAAAAAAAAAACTTACAACAAACATTTTCTCCACTCTGGCAATCCCTTTGCCAAATATTGTGCCAAGCTGATCACCAACACCAGCCAGCAGAAATCCAAACAAAGGAATTCCCAGTAACGCGTACACAATGCAGAAAATCCTGCCTCCTTGAGTGTGTGGAGAGGTGTTTCCAAAGCCTAATGTGATAAAACAAACAATTAGAAGATTAGATAAAGGCTTACAAGCAGTTAAAGATATGTTAGATTTCTAATCTACATGTATTGTACCAATAGTAGTGATGACTGTCCCAGCAAAGAAGAAGGCTGAGCTCAGGTCCCACAGGCTGATGTGGTTGCTGAGGGTTCCTGTTGGGTTCACTCCTGAACGCATGGCCAATACTATTTGCTGAAAAATTAAAACTCTGTTAGAAGACTCATTGTATTTCTCATATTTCATTGTATAAAAACCAGAATGCCTCTGTGTAAACACTGACGACATTAAAACAATGTTTTATCCTGTGCTTTAGGAGCTGTCCCTGGTGCTGATTTGAGTCTCACCTTCACCAGCTCTTCCAGCTCGCTGTGGTTCACACATTGGTGTTTTGACAGGAACTCCAGCTTCTGGGTCAAGATGGCCACGCGCTGGGCACTGACACAGAAAATAACAATACACATTATATTTAATGTATTTACTGTCTTTCTTGTCATGTAATCCGCTATACTATAGTGGTTATAAATATGCACAATTGCTAAACTATTCTTTAAAACCTCCGCATGTAACTTTTTAGCCAAAAAATATGTATCAAATTTCATTTTTGCTGTTTTTATTGCACTAAAAACATGTGTTAAGGGCAATGCAGGCTTGCATCTCCACAAACCTGACTCTTATTTGGCCTGGAGAAGAGCCTTCTCCTGCATGTCTCCATAGAAATTCTTTCTTTGGCTCTAATTTTCCACAGTATGGTCTTAATTTTCTATTCCTGTGGAATCTAGTAAGTGACGTGTCACCTC
The DNA here is from genome assembly GCF_009829125.3 of Periophthalmus magnuspinnatus. Lineage (NCBI taxonomy): Eukaryota > Metazoa > Chordata > Actinopteri > Gobiiformes > Gobiidae > Periophthalmus > Periophthalmus magnuspinnatus. The sequence goes on from NC_047128.1 coordinate 32,440,867, forward strand.
TGCAATGTTGCATAATGTTGATTTACTTAAGATTTATGCAACATTTATGTCTTAGGATATCTTGTTTATAACGTAATTAAAGTTCAGTCCTCAGATTTATAGTGAATCCTACGGTCAGTGCATTTTAAATAACTTGGAGTTGGACCACATCACTCCTTTTGTCATTTCTTCACCTTCACTGAAACACATGATACTTGATAGCTGCGCAGAATGCCCTACCTCTCGTGGGGCTGCTCCAGTGCCTTGAACACTGCTGCACCCATCACCAGATACAAGACCACCAGGACAAAAATGGCTGTCACTGTCTTCCACTTCATCACCGTGGCAACCACCTGCAACACTGGACCCGATCAGTCAAAGGCTATCCCAAAAAATTCACCATGACCCTCATCTACTGGCCTCACCTCACTCTCCTCTCGCACTGTCAACGTGATTGGCTTTGTGGAGAAGGAGAGCCGTGGTTTGCTGTTGTGAGTTGCAGATTTTGGGTCCAATAAGTCAGGAGCTGCCACTGCCAGAAAACAAAATTGCATTAACTTAGGCCTCTTTATCTTCTTCTATACACAGCTGTGCCTCCTGATGCAGACATGGGCGTCTAGAAGTGCTGTGTTAATTTTAGAAGCAGCTATAAATAAATAAAGGAGTTCTTTAAATGGCTCTATAACACAGAAAACATGGGTCTCTATAGGCTATGCCATACAAAAGGAAAAAAAGACAAGAGAATAAAAAAGACTAAAGAAATAAAGTCTAAATTATGAAATAAATCAGCATAGACCCACAAGTGCACCAAGGCAGATGTAGGATGAGATTCAGTTCAAATTTACTAAGGAGAAATTATTGGTGTCCTACAAAGCAGAACAGACTAAAACAAGACACATGGGATATTCAAATTTATATATTTTAAAACTTTGAGTAACTTAACTATACTGTATAACTTTGCTGTCAAAATCAAGTCTTCTACTTTAATCCAATCAAAATCAATTGCTTAAAAGTTACACGTTTGATTATAAACCAAGGCCCAACCTAATTCTGCAATAATCTCTGGACAAACTGTTTAGAAATGACCTTAAACTACTGTTGTAAAGTTCCAGGCTCAGTGTGCTGTACTCACTCCTTGTAGTCCGGCCTATCCGATGCCCTCCGCTCTCCTCTTCTCCTCATCCGACGCTCTCACTGCGGGCGGACGAATGTTTCCTCCGCGCGGTCCCCTGTGGCGCTGCAGCGGGACGGCCAGCGGCAGCCCCGTGGTCCTTTGGGGGTTTTGGTGGAGCACCGCTGGGCGCGCGCAGGGGTCACGTTTGGACAGAGGTTTCGTCACCGCGCAGCTCCAAAGTTGTGTCTCTGCAGTGGCGCTTCCTGGCATCCACTCTGTGTCCACGGCGCTCCCGTGCGCTCTGGTGCGCTCTGGCTTTTGAGCCCACCGCCGCGGGATGCCACAGGGGGGACATGGAGGGAGGGGACGATGGGTGTACGTGTACGGGTCGCTTTGGGAGGCGTCTATAAAACGACCATTTAAAGAGCCTAAAGAAAAAACAAAGTGGCTTATGCACGCGCGTCTATGTGACAGAAAGATGAAAAGTGAAAATTAAAAAGTTTTGCCCTGGCTGAAAATGTTTGGATAAATGTAGCCTACTTGAATGGTGAAAACATCTAAACTGGACATAGTGAATAAAAAAAAAACATTAAAATCACAATACAACAAATCAAAACATAAATAATCACAAATAATCATCATAAAATTAACATTAAAGGAGAGAAGTGCAGAATAAAACAATTTCAGTCATATACACAACTAAAAAGAACTGTTTTGAGCCTGGATTTAAACATGTCAAAGTAGAGACCTGTCTCACATCTTCAGGAAAATTGTTCCAGCTGCACAAAACTGAAATACTGATTCCCCATGTTTAGTCCTGACTCTGGGACCAGCAGGAGGCTGGTCCCAGAAGTCCTCAGAGTGCAAGATGGTTCATGTGGCTCATGTGGGAGATGTTCTTTGGTGCTGGTCCATGGAGAGACTTGTTCACACAGAGCTGCTTTAAAGTCTATTCTCTGAGCCACAGGAGCCAGAGACCTGAGCACAGGACACATGTGTGAAGTACTTCCTAGTTCTAGTCAGGACCCGAGCATTGAGAGCTGTGCTACATTGCAAGAGGGAAGGCAAACAGTAGCCTATAAATGGAAATACACACCTGAGTCTTATCTTGTGTTTAGCTTTTCAGTGCTCTGCTAAAGCCACCAGTGAAGGAGGTACGCCTAATGAAAAGCCAGGAAGCTACAATTTTCAAATCTGTCACATTTAACTTCATATTTTAGATCAGATATTTCATCTTTTAAAGTTTTATTTAAACAAAAGTTTTGACAAGACACAATCACACAAATAAATCAATGGCACAGCTCCATAAAGACACTTCATCATCTTCAGGGTCCACACTGGTCATATGTTGAGGCAAAAATCAAAACTGTAACAAACTGAAGAAACCACATGGAGGAGCGGTGAAACATTTCTTCTTAGAACTTTTGTCCAGTTGATAGAATTACATTTTCTTTTGCTTTGGACCCTACATGGACAACTGAGGGATTTTAGACATAGGCTATTTAAAGTATTTCCAAACTTCAACACTAAAGCTTTATCTTATTTGATCTATTTTTGTCCCTGTTGGCCTGGTATATGGAGCTCACCTCCATAACAGTACTTTTGATCCTTGTCCACATGACCTCACCTGTCAAAATGTGGCACTATTACTGTTGATCTATGAGACTATTTGTTTCCCCTCGCAAACTTTTGGTGTAACTTTATTTATAACTATCCAGAACTATAGATTCTCATGTAAGCAATAAAAAGTGCTTGCTTTTCAGAGGAGTCCAGAGACTTTTCACACAAGTTGATTTAGTTAAAATATCTTTCTGTTTTCAAGTGATTTCATCTGCAATTCATGTCTATCATGCAAACCAGGCATAAATCTTTGCAGAATTGCTTCGCCAAACCAAATATTTCTACATATCTTCAATATTTATTCTTTTAATAGACGTCACAGTTAGTCGGTGGTCTTTGAGACAAATGAGGATGACTGGTTTCGTGCAGTCTATCTGCCAATTTGTGAGTCACGTCTCAAGCAGTGGCTTTATTGTAGTTCAGTCTGTGTACTCCATACTAATTATAACTAATTAGTTACACACAATTACACTGCCCTGAACATGTATATGCAAGTGTCATTACAACTTGTTTTCCAGTCATTCATTAGTATGTAACAAGTGCAACTGCAGTATCCTGAAATGCACTTTAAATCTCTAAGTCTTTGTTCAAGCTGCATGAAGCTGCTAACACAGTGTATATGAAATAAAAAATTTAATGAGATGTTGGAGGAAACAAACTGTGCAAACCATTGTTGCCTTTTGTTAACTTCTAAACTACAAAAATGAAACCAAGAGGCTTTAAAGTCACCTTCAGACACCACCATTAATTTATTTATTTTTATTTATTTATTTATTCTTTCTTTACCAGATACCAAATGTGATATCTGTTCCGCCTCCCCTCACCTGGCTTTTGCTCAGTCTCACCTGTGCTCTCTGGTCTTCTTCTGTCAGGCCAAAGCTGCACACCTTCAGACTGGAGCAGCATAGGTAGCATCTAGTGGTGTTATGTGAGAATACAACATGAGAACACAACAGGGGCAGGTCTACCAGTCTAATTACAGATGATAGATTTAAAGGTGCACTGTACAACTTTTCTGGAAGATTATAGGAAAAGTCAATGGACACAAGCAATAAATCAGGGGTGTAATTAGGGGCGTAATCTTTTAATGGGTGGTGTGCCTCAGCCTTTTGTCAATGACACAAAAAAGGTGCTCTGGACACAAGAGGCATAGCACCTACAGATGGAAACATTAAATAGTCTTTCACATGGAAAACATGTGGTTTCCTCTGACGTCACCATAACAACCGCCCCTAATCACCTAAACAGGTTCCTTACATTTTCCACTATTTATACATCACTTTCAAGGGCATTTGTATTGAACTTCAGAGAGTGTGTGCGTAATACCGAGAGCATACATTATAACAGCATTGTGTCTAATATAGCACGCATGCCCTTATCTTTTTATTTTTTATTTTTTATTTTGCTTTATGTTGACCCTAGTGCCAAAGCAAGTTCATAGTTTGTACATTTTGTTCACTGACAATGATAATAAAACTTAAAACTGATTCTATAATCTGGATTCTTATGTAAATATCCGTAATATAAACATTAAATCTGCAGATAGGTGGCTCTCTAATGATTGGTCCTGACAGCCCACTCAAATTCATGGGGAGCTACAGAACATTGTGTTGCCGGATGTAAACGTGTAATTAAGAGCAGTCCGAGCATAACTTTCCTGTGTGTGTGTATATGTGTGTGTGTGCGTGTGTGTGTACGTACAGATGCCTGGACCCTGAACCCCCGTGTACAGCCAGGTCAGAGCTTCCTGTGGTGGTAATTAGCTGAAACCAACAGAGTTAGTGTGTGGAATGTGACAGCAGATATGTGTCCATGTATCCACTCATGCACAAAACAACTGGAAACAATCACTTACAGACAAATCTGCAAAAGTTTATAGAGGCACAGCAAAATGCCAAATTGGATTTATGATAATGTGACACGCTGCTTCCTGATGCATTAGCCTATACTTACTGTTACTACTACACACCTTAATGTGAGATGGGTAGTACTCTTGGAAACACCAGAATATGAACATTATTGAATATTTATTTTGAAGAATTACAATAACTCGTATATGTGTTGTATTTTATGTATATCTCTTTATGTTTGTTTATGTGAAACACTTTGGGCAGATTAAGTTGTATTTTAATAAATGTGCTATATAAATAAAATTGAATTGAACTGGATTTAACTTATAAATAATAAAACAGTTTTGAAATACAGTTTATGTCAAAAGTATTTCTTCAAATGTTGTACTTCTACCTAAGTACTGGTAATATTATTTCAAAATACCATTAATATTACTTACTTTAGTAGAAGTTTGGCTAATCTACCCACCTCTGCTTGATTTAAATGTTTAAGGTGAGGTGTGATCTGATGTGGTGCTGTTATTTTAATGGCAAAAGCTGCAGTTATGTCTCTCAAATTAATAGACTGCATTTTCAAAAAAAAAGAGGAACTTTTAAAAACTTGATGAGTATAGAACAATTGTGAGAGTACAAAAAAGTGGCTGAGTTACCATTTTTAAGGTAAAGAGCTGTTGGTATTATGGGGGGCTCCAGTGTTAAAAATAGACCAAATGGTTTTGACTGTGGGGCCGCAGCATAATCTGTGTTACATAACTTTAGGGGAAAGGCCTGAGCCACATATGAGCCAGAGCATGTGCGTGAAAGCATTTGGGTTATGTTAAAGAAATCAAAACTGACCTGCCAGTAGCCTCTATCACCAGCACTGATTCATTAATACTTAGTGGTGGTAAATAAATGTTGAAATCCACCAAAAAAAAGAAAAAAATTAAGTGCATGAGAGAGGGAGAGTGGATGCAAGGACATGAGATGGGTTAAAAGTATACAGTGATGCCATCTGGATTCAGAGATGATGCTCAAAGTGCAGTTCAGATGTGAAAAAAATCAAGTTAAAATAGAACGGGACAAGAAAAAAGCACATAGGAGTCAGAGTGATAGTGGTTTAGACAAATACAAAAACAGCTACCAAACATCAGGTTTCACTGTGGTTTAGTATAAAGACAATCTGATAAAATTCAACAAGTTTTAACCTGGCGCTCAGAGTAAATAATCTGGTCCTTTAGTAATCTGACACATTTAGTCCATAGAGTTATTTTTATTTAATTTTTTTTCAGCACTTTACCAGGTAAGGTCAACTGAGTTCACATGACAGCTTGCAAGATACAACACAAAATCAGCTTAAGTAGGGAGTGGTCAATACTAACAAAAGTAGTAATGATAATGTATTGATTTAAGAAATAAAATGTGTTTTTTTTTTTACAAATAGCATTATGTGAAACCTGTTCCTCCGTCTCACTACCCGCTCTTTGTTCACACCTGTGCTCTCTGGTCTTCTTCTGTGTGGCACACTATCAGACAGCAGTAATGTAGATAACATAGTGGTGTTATATGTCTACAAAATGGCAGTTTTAAGTGTCAGACAAGTGAAAAGGACAGTAAATTAGCCACAGATGCAGAAATATCGCCGCATACTCTTTTTGTAGAATTTTGAGATTTTTTTAAATGATAAATGATGGCCTTTATTATAAGAATCAGATAGTTTACAATCAAACATGCTGTTCTTGCCATCACAGGCAGAAGCTCATGTTAACAATTACAGACTGATCTTTCTTCCTGTAAGTGAGTGTCAGTGGGATGTTTAGGCACCAGCCAGCTGTGAAGTAATGAGTCACGCACCGGCCTGACCCTGATGTCGCTTTTGACTGTGTGAAAATGTGGGTGTTTGAGAGCTGTGCAATTACAGTAACACTTTTTTATTATCAAAATGAGATTCAATTCTACAAAAGGTCTACAGCTTATAGCCTGCAGTGTCAGTAAAGATATGTGGTTTGGAGCAGAGTTCAGACTAGTTTTGAGGTATAACTACTAGTGTTTGTCTAAATTGTTACTGATGGCCAGTCTTCTTTATGTTCATGAAACTCATATGAAAGCCATTTTTATTAGTTTTTAATGAGAAAAAATTAAATTATGTGATCAGTCAAGGGGACTGAGGGTGAAGGAAATAGATATTTCTTTTGCTGTGTATCATTCAGCCCTGAATACATTGTATTTCTACAGAGACTTTATCTTTTTTTTTTCTTAATGTACACTACTACACAAGGTTTTTAGTGCTTGGCCTCTGCAGGCTGGACTCATTATGGGTGATTAATGGGTTTAGTGTGTGCCAAATAAGCAACTAAATAAGGCATGGCAGAATAATGAGAAGATGCTGGAGCAGAGACTGATGTCAACAGCTTCAGCACGAACGCTTGTTTCCGTGAGCAGCAACAGCCAGTGACCTGAAGAACACAATGAGGTGAAGGATGAAGTAATATATAAGAATCATAAAGTATTCTGAGGGCAGTGGCCTTCAGCCAAAAGCCTTTACAGTAATGAAGTTCTCCTTTGGGATCTATAAATGCCATAAAAATACAAGATCAGGATTTTAAAATTTAGCACTGGCCATTCTTGTCTAAGAAAGAGATGAATTATTATTGATTTAAAACAACATTGTTGTTCATCATGACATCATTCACCAGGCTCTGTTAAAATGTATATTATTTTATGGGTTAATTAATTAATTGTGTATTGTGTTATGTAGATACTATTTGAGTGAAAAGATAATGTCATTATATCACAAGTATTGCATCATATAACTCACCACGTGTGTCCCTTTTAATTAAATTACACTTACATTAAAGTGTTCCTTAATCCTGCCTTTAACCTTAAATAGACCATAGTAGCAATAATAATTACTATTCCTTTAATAGTCACCATTTACTACTCTTTGCATTATAGTTATATCCTAATTAGGTTTTAGAGACATCTAGTGGTGGTGTGTCGTGCCAACACTTCAGCTGCTCCAAGTGTTCCCTCAAACTATGGAAGTGTATCAATAGTAAACAATAAGAAAAAAACAAAACAAATAGCCTTCTGTCTCCTTGATATAATAATATAACCAACTCTGTAGAGCTAAATAGACAACTGAAAAATACTAAATTGTCATGTAGCCTTTCTTATGAGCCACACTGCACGTGCAGAAGATGGTCATTAGTTACACAACTCATTATTGTAAACAAAACGACAGTCTATTTCATGTTCTTTTTTGCTGCTTATGCAGCTTAGTGCCAGTTTGGCATCGTTTGGTGCGTGGAGTAAAGGTGCCAGGGGAGAAGCTCAAATATATTTTGAGCGCACTGCGCAGACGCAGTAGCTTCATCGCTGGTAGTTTCCTTTCCTTGCCTCCTTCCACGTGGACCCTGTCATTGACCAAAACAGTCGAGTGTTTCGTGGCAGCCGGAGCCGGAGTCCAGAGCGCAGCGTGGCGCACTGCAGCAGGGAGCGGAGGGCGGACTGGCAGATGTGCAGATCCTGATGCAGAGGAGGCATGAGCTCGTAAACATACCGGAATATTCACTGTTTACGTCTTTTTTATAAATAATATATAAAGGTAGGCTTTCAGAGAACATTTCTGTGTGGACTGCAGATATCTACAGCTGCTTAGTCTATGTTTTTCATTTCTTCCTTACTATCCAAAGCCTGGATAAAGCATTCATATCCACTTAATGAACAAATCCCTTCAGATGATTGGTCTCATTATGCTTGTGGTTTCTACATTTTGCCTGCAGGTGTTATGGCATCTCGTCTGAGTTGGTCGGTCCTGTCCGGTTTCTTGCTGCTGCTCTTTGTGTTCCCAGGTCAACCTGCAACACTCAGGTAAACCAATGAGGACACCTGCTCCTTTCACACGCCTCTGCTGTGTGCAGTTAATTAATCATTTATGAAGTAGGCCATTACACTTTAATGTGGTGGAACTGGAAGAATGAATTTTGCCCAATCAAAGAATAGGGAAAATACGTAAAGATGTACAATTATTCCCTGTGCCCATATGCAAAATGTACACTGTTGTTGGTGATGATTTATTGTTCTCAAATGATAATTAGGGATGAAGAAGCTCCTGCTGGACTGGCCAATCCTTTCAAATCTGGAGAGGAGAGCCACAGGTAAGCAAATAAAACATAAACATACTGATAAAACATAAACAAACCTCATGATCTCAGTGGACTTTGGTTGTGGGAACATAGCTGACAGAGCACTCAAGATTGTTGGACTATTTAGAACCATTTATCTCCCTGAAATGATTATAGAACATTACGTAATTACTTCCTTACCACAGGTTGGTGGAGTGATTCCAGCTCCCACAGATGAATGCTGTCTGCATACTCTGGTGTATGAATGTGTGTGTGTGAATGTGTGTGTGTGAATGGGTGAGTGGTGCTTTGAGTGCTTTGAAGGTAGAAAAGTGCTGTATAAATACGTGACCATTTACCATTTTGGTCAAAATCACAGTGACACCTCTATCACAGGTTGCTCCAAAGTTATATTGACTCCATTTTGAAGGAGGGCCAGGCTAGACCAGAAATCAGCTCCCGGGAACAAGGTAAAAATCTATATTAAAATGAGATGTTTTGAGGTCCAAATCTTATTAGACTACAGAGCTATAATGTGTACTGTATGTACATTTTTATCATGTCTTGACCCCTACATGTTCTGTGTTGTCCAGAGGTGTTCTTCCTTTTCCGTCTTCATGACTATGACCGCGGTGGATTCCTGGATGGTTTGGAGATGATAAAATTACTTTCAGATTACAACACCTTTCACAAACCTGCTGCTTATCAATATAACACTGTAAATTGATATGTTTTTGATAGTTGTAATTGTTTTCATTGTTCATTGTTGTAAAGTTAATTACCAAGCTGTCTTATAGGTGGTGTCTTTGGTGGACTTTTTACTGCAAACTCAGGATCTAAATCATGATGGCCTATTCAGTCCATCTGAGCTACTCTCACCTCCGTTAATTCAAACACAGGTAATGCTCCTGGACAAAACCTGTATTCAAATGTTGCAATGATTGGACATTAATCTTTCCTTTATTTTCTTAAAATATTAAGCATAAAGAAGCTACACAAGACCAAAAAGACAGTGCTCAAAACAAAGTGGAGGTTAAGATGGAAACACAGCCACAACAAAAACAGACCACGAAGGAGGACGGCGTTTTGTCAGCAGATGAGCAGCACCCTCCCCAAGACGTCAGAACAGCAGAACATACAGCAGAGCAGACAGCAGAGCAGACTGCACAGGTGACTGCAGAGCAGACTGCACAGGTGACTGCAGAGGAGACTGCAGAGGAGACTGCAGAGCAGACAGCAGAGCAGACAGCAGAGCAGACAGCAGAGCAGACTGAAACTGTGGCTGTCCCTGTGCACCAAGGACAACCAGAAATATAAAGACTTGGGATTTACATTTTATGTGTATTTATTTGGATTTAATGCTTTGAAATAGTAATTACTTATTAGTTATAGGCCTACTTATTTATGGGAAGAGATGCACTATTTCATATTTAGACAATTTCTCACTTTGGAAGAATGTTTCATGTTTGCACTTACTTTAAGCACTGGAATGTTTGAAGAGTATGGTGTTATGGTAGTGTTTTATACAGACTGCATGTACTCCAATCATTTCTATAAACTTCAAACAGTAAATAACTGACAAAGAACTGTTATTTGCAACATATGATAGCCTATGTATCTAAATAAGTTGATGCCTGGGGATTTGCAGTCATTTTAAATGAGGCTTATGTCATGTGGCTGTTTTAGGCTTAGCAGCCTCTATCTGCAGGATGTTGTCTATCAAGGTCAATTCTGACCTGAATATCATATTTCTGTCAAAGAGCACTTGCTACAATGATAATATAACTTACAAGTGCATTTAAATCATTTTAATTCCTGCCGCTGTGACTCGTGGACACGCCCTTTTCTGCGTTGTTTCTATGCAACAGTGACAACAAACAAGATGGCGGCGCATAGGCACAACTCAGGTTTGTAAACTATAATTATCATTAGGAAGAGGTAAGTTAATATTTTGTAACTGCTTATATTTCTCCTCTCAGAGGCAATGGCGTCAGACGTGCACAAGAAGATTAAAGCAGCTTTTAAAGCTTTTGACTACGAAGCTAACAACACTGTGGATGTTAGGTGAAAACAGCCTCATTGGGTTAAGTTATAACTGTTATAATTGTTATAGATCCAACTCTGGACTCATAATTTATTGTAAATTTGCTTAAAATGTCTGTCAATTTTATAACAAAGGGAAATACAATAAAGCATGTAGGATTGCACTAGGTGTGTACTCACTGAAAGAAATACAAAGGCCAATGACTTTTCTCATGTGTGTTTTTAGAGAGATTGGTACCATAGTCTTTTCTCTGGGCTGCTTCCCCAGTCAAGCTGATCTCCATGATTTTATAGCACAGGTAAAATACATATTAAACACAGAATAATGTAAGTTGAATGATGTAACGCTCCCTGTGTCGGCTCTATAAAGACTCAAGTAAAACATCATTCCATTTGGCAATTCGTTCACCATTTAACCTACTGTGCACATAAACTGAGATATGTTAAAATGCATCAAGGTCTTGTAACCAGGTAGAAGAGGATCACACTGGGTTCATCCATCTGGAGAAATTTCTTCCTGTCATGACAAACGTTTTATTGGAGAAAAGGTTTGTGTTTCAGCTTTAGAAAAAAACACTGACATACCTTTAAATCTTAGAGCACAACTAAAACAAATGCATTTATGTTGTGTGCTTCCAACAGGTTCCCTCCAATCCCTGAGGACAAACTTCTTCAAGCTTTTGAGGTCAAGACCTGCATGTGTTTTTGGCGTATTTGAGCTGCCAATCAGGTTTTTTTTCTGAAATTGTCTTAATTCTGCTTGTCGCCTTGTGGTTTGACAGGTTTTGGACAAAGAGAAGAAAGGCTATTTGGAACAAGAAGAGCTGACTAAATATATGATGCAGGAAGGTAAAGCTTGTTCAATTGGGTTTGGGTTTTTTTAAACAAATTTGTCTCTTTGCATCAAGGAAGCATGCAAATTATCCCTCAAGCCTCATTTTGTATGTTGTCTGGTACAGGTGAGGTTTTTACTCAGGAGGAGATGGATGAAATGTTGACAGCACTCACTGACCAAAAGGACAATGTGATCTATTACAAAGATGTGATTGATGAACTAATTATTGACAATGACATATAGTTTTTGTGTAATATAGCCAACTTGGCAGTTTCAAACAAAGAGCCTATATTTTGTATTTTAAACTATTTTTAACAAGCCATCAGAACCACAGATTGCATGTAGCCCAATCATTTCTTTAACCTGATAAAGAATTGTTATTTTGTAACATATGATGGCCTATGTGTAAATAAGCTGCTGATTGGGGATTTGCAGTAATTTTAATCACAACAAATGTGATTATATCAATTAGGCTATGTATTTTTATTTTAAATCATTAAAAAAAACTTTCACCAATTGTTTTTTTCCTCAAACTTTTGTGATAACCTTAATTGGAGCATAACAAATCTGATCAAAACACATCAAAATAGATAAAGTAAAAAGCATGGACCAAAAGCACATGCTGGCATTAGGCATACTTGAGTTTTACAGAATAACTTGACTCCATATTGTCATTCAAAATAGATATTGGTAAGTAAACACTCCCTTTATGAAAACAGTCCAAGTAAGGCAAATTTGTAATTCACACATCCAATTCAATGAAAACAAATGGTGGAAAATTACATGAATTCCATAGGTATTTCTTTCACACAAGTCATGTATAGGGTTTTTGAGTCAATAAATAAAGAGTGAAACAAACACTCCACCTAAAATTACCCAATATATACACACATACCGGAATGTAAGATCTCCACAAGTATCAGAAGTATTATTGATCAGCATCTAGTCCCTTCAAAATGGCTCATACAGAAACAATAAAATGCATTTCATATATTATGCCATATCTCTACAAGGATTTGTATTGTAGCAGCATATTGTCCTATCCTCCCCCATCAATGAAATCAGATCATTCTAGTAGAACTCAAAGCCCTACCAACTGCAACAATTTCCCATCATTTGGTCCCTAGTATAATAATAACAACAAAAATAGAACCAGCATTAGACAAGAGCAGGAGGTAGAGAACTTGAGTTGACATATCCAACTACCAATAGTGGTCTTTCAACAGAGTTTTTGAATTATTGCACTGCTGTACGTCACACCTAATGTAATGGAAAGAGCAAAAGATGTAAATGTGTTTTTCACAAAATGGGAAGAACAGTAGCTGCTGTTTTATGCTGCCCCCAGTTAAGTTTTCTATTCACCTTTAAAATAAAAAAGCTAGTAAGTGGAGTTATTTTTATCTTTTATATTTAGTTGAAGTTTGCTGCATAGTGGTTTAAATATGAAATGAAACAATTCTGCAAACTTTGATGCCGCATTGCGATGAATTGCTACTCTGATTTATGTCTTATTTCATCCAAATCACCATGTTGACTCAGACCCAAGGCTATAGTGTTGCAATAAGGCTAGATTTTTTCAAGTGACAGAGTTGCTGTAAAAGGGTTGACCTGATTCTACCACAAAGAAAATGTTGTAAATCCTCATTAATGCTGACATTATAAAAGTTACCAGCATCACATTCAATACTTGCATGTGCAGCAGTGGTAATTTTGCATGTCAAGTTTCCTAAATCATATTAAACATTTTAAGACTAGATTTGCAGAACCAGGCCAGCAGCGGAGATGTTGTCGCCTCCACCTGCTGTTTGGTAAACCTCGGTACAGACTAACACAGGTGCCACACAGATCTCGTAGTCTTGTTCTTTCCAGCAGCTCACAGGCCTGCTTTCTTGAAGAGGGATGCGTTGACTTCCTTCCTGTCTACTTACTGAGAACGAGTCATCCATGATTAGTCTCGCCTTGCTAAGGTCGATATCATTAGACCCACATACATGGCGGTTGGCAGTGAGTGAGGCCTTGGCAGTGGCTGACATAGTGTTTTTCCACTGGGACCCTCGTGTCACGATCATGGCTTGAAAGGCCAGTGTGTGAACATGAAGTCGAGTCAGTGGCTTCATTTTAGTTTGGTTGCCTTCATTTCTCACTGCGAGTTTGTAGCGTTGGTTAAGGATACGGTAAACTTCCCTCATCTGGTCCAAGACAGTGGCTACACGGGGATTTGGATCTGATAATACAGTAATGTTCGATCCTTTAAGTAGGCTGAGCAAGTTTGGAAGCTCTTGTTCATTCATCCCTAAAGAATCAGCCTACGAAGAAGACAAAATGAATTTAGTCATGTACATTTGCACTTCATGCACTTATCTCAATGGGTTCTTGACTATCAATACATACATAAGGTATAACATAATGTAAAAGGTCTTCCATGATACTTTCTTCAACAAAACTGGCCATTTCAAAGTGAGTACCAAGTTTAGCTGATGAGGAGGATATAAGGTCCGACAGACGAGATAGGAGAGAATCACGTTCACCTGAATTAATGAGAATAAACAGTAAGAGGTCAAGTATAATAACATAAATCAAGCCTTTTACAACATATTGCATATTTACCTGTTTGGAAGGGGAAACTATCCATCATCTGTAGCCCACCCACTACAAGCAGATCTGGCTTGAAGTGTGCTAATTTTTTTGCAAATTCCTCCATTGAGTCCAGGTATGGATTATGATCATCACTGTGTATAATGTATCTAGATCACAATAACAAAAGTCAATACACTATTCACATTTCACAGTGGGCATTAATAAGCATTTGAAGTGAAACTACCTACCTATTAGCCCTACGTGAGATATATGGTCCCCAAGCCGCACCCACTGGATATTCCAAGATTAGGTGAATATCTGGCTCTTCAAGTATTTTTCCTGCCACTGAAAAAGAGAAGCAAATATAAGCAAGAGTGAAATCAAGACTCAAGTCAAATGATAGTGATCGCGGGTACTGAATAAAGCTATTTAGATTGTATTAATGTGTTAACATTATATATATGCATTAATATCTTTGCTTGTACCTGTAATGTGCTCAGACAGGACGTCAGTAAAGTCTGGGCTGAAGCTTCCCCCGAGCAACACATCACATCCTTCTTTTGCCAGGCGACCGGCCATTACTGGGGCATTACCCCCTACTGACCATCTGTTACCGGGCAGGTCACGGGATGCTTCAACCAACTCACTGAAGAGTGTGTCATTTATCATAAAGCGCCTGCACAAGCATAAACAGTGAGATAAACATGTACAAGCAGGAAAAACCTGTTTTTGGCAAATAATATCTAAGGCACAACAATTTCATAAGGTTAGGGTGTATCCACCTTTATTAGTTATTCAAAGTTAGACTTAATGCTATAATCCCATTTAATTCCAAAAGCAAGCAATAAATAATGCACATGACTGTGACATTAAGTACAACAGATCCTTCTGCAGGTGTGCTTATGATTTAAAAAAAAACTCTGAATTGGCTGATCTTTAAACTACTTACTCTGCAGCAGCTCCGGGTGCAAAGAAATAAGCAAAACTCTGAGCAAGTTGCTCAGTGCTTTCCAGGTAATCATGATGCAGGGGTTGCTCTGAAGGAATTAGGCCAATCTTATTTAGCAGTGACACTCCATCCACCAGTAAATCTGCACAGCCGCCAAAACCTGTAGGAGAACAGATCATATAAAGACAAAAAACACAGGCAGAAGAAAGTACTAGCCACTGCCAGTGGAGCTAGGATGTAAGCATGCAAACTGTAACATACATGCTGTGTCAGGAGCAACATGAGAGGCATGACTACAGCTTGTAGAATTACACATGCTGATATAGCTTCAGCTGCTGTATTAAATGTCTAAAAATGCACTTCTTTTAGCACCTGTCAAGAAAAAAAAATGCACTTCCTGCAAAACACATAAACCTTGTTTCCTGTCTGTGAAAACATTTCAAAAGTACATTCACGGAGTGCAACCATTATGAGAAATACTACTTTATCTTAGATAACACAAAATGCAATTAGGTAAGACTGGGGCGTTGAGCAGATTTGAGACAAGACAAGACAATATTCTACCTGTCACAGTTCAGTTAGTAAACAGCACTAAAATGCAGAATGGTTTCTTCCATTATAGATCATAGAGTGGGACTCTCTGGACAGTTTGTTCCAACAGGGAAGTGAATAGATTTTTGCCCATGTATAAAAGCAGTCTTAGATATTTTTACATTTTACATAACATTTACATTTCTTTGATGAGTCTTTTCCGATCCCTTTATTTACATTAGCTTTTACCGTGTTACACTCGGTCGTTATAGCACACAGGGAGTGTTTTAATTCAGCTACGAGGAAACAGCTATAGATTTGAGATTACTGGGGTGTGCTTGAAGAGGTTTACGCAGCACATGCACTCACCGATGGCCACTTTAGGTCTGGCGACATTGTTGATCCCGACTTTTTGTTCAGCGCGTAGTAAAGAGGACAAAACCGCGTCCAGCCGGTCATCCAGCACAGTGCGTTCAGACGAGCGGAACCAGAAAGCCAAAAACACAACGAATAAGGACACTACAGGTCCATATTTAACCCAGGACACCCGTCCACCTCCCTCCATAGTTTAGTCTGACTGCATCACTCGGTGATCCGTGAATAGGAGGCAGTGGACCCGCCCATGTGAGGCGGGTCTAGAGAGGGGTGTTTGTTTTATATTAGAGAATGTTCCGTCCGGGAGGTGATAAGTAATAAAGACGGTTTTACTGCATTTAATACTATTGCAGATAACATTTATGGGCAATATTTGACATCGAAATATCTGGTTTCATTATATATATATATATATATATATAATGAAACCAGATATTTCGATGTCAAATATTGCCCATAAATGTTATCTGCAATAGTATTAAATGCAGTAAAACCGTCTTTATTACTTATCACCTCCCGGACGGAACATTCTCTAATATAAAACAAACACCCCTCTCTAGACCCGCCTCACATGGGCGGGTCCACTGCCTCCTATTCACGGATCACCGAGTGATGCAGTCAGACTAAACTATGGAGGGAGGTGGACGGGTGTCCTGGGTTAAATATGGACCTGTAGTGTCCTTATTCGTTGTGTTTTTGGCTTTCTGGTTCCGCTCGTCTGAACGCACTGTGCTGGATGACCGGCTGGACGCGGTTTTGTCCTCTTTACTACGCGCTGAACAAAAAGTCGGGATCAACAATGTCGCCAGACCTAAAGTGGCCATCGGTGAGTGCATGTGCTGCGTAAACCTCTTCAAGCACACCCCAGTAATCTCAAATCTATAGCTGTTTCCTCGTAGCTGAATTAAAACACTCCCTGTGTGCTATAACGACCGAGTGTAACACGGTAAAGCTAATGTAAATAAAGGGATCGGAAAAGACTCATCAAAGAAATGTAAATGTTATGTAAAATGTAAAAATATCTAAGACTGCTTTTATACATGGGCAAAAATCTATTCACTTCCCTGTTGGAACAAACTGTCCAGAGAGTCCCACTCTATGATCTATAATGGAAGAAACCATTCTGCATTTTAGTGCTGTTTACTAACTGAACTGTGACAGGTAGAATATTGTCTTGTCTTGTCTCAAATCTGCTCAACGCCCCAGTCTTACCTAATTGCATTTTGTGTTATCTAAGATAAAGTAGTATTTCTCATAATGGTTGCACTCCGTGAATGTACTTTTGAAATGTTTTCACAGACAGGAAACAAGGTTTATGTGTTTTGCAGGAAGTGCATTTTTTTTTCTTGACAGGTGCTAAAAGAAGTGCATTTTTAGACATTTAATACAGCAGCTGAAGCTATATCAGCATGTGTAATTCTACAAGCTGTAGTCATGCCTCTCATGTTGCTCCTGACACAGCATGTATGTTACAGTTTGCATGCTTACATCCTAGCTCCACTGGCAGTGGCTAGTACTTTCTTCTGCCTGTGTTTTTTGTCTTTATATGATCTGTTCTCCTACAGGTTTTGGCGGCTGTGCAGATTTACTGGTGGATGGAGTGTCACTGCTAAATAAGATTGGCCTAATTCCTTCAGAGCAACCCCTGCATCATGATTACCTGGAAAGCACTGAGCAACTTGCTCAGAGTTTTGCTTATTTCTTTGCACCCGGAGCTGCTGCAGAGTAAGTAGTTTAAAGATCAGCCAATTCAGAGTTTTTTTTTAAATCATAAGCACACCTGCAGAAGGATCTGTTGTACTTAATGTCACAGTCATGTGCATTATTTATTGCTTGCTTTTGGAATTAAATGGGATTATAGCATTAAGTCTAACTTTGAATAACTAATAAAGGTGGATACACCCTAACCTTATGAAATTGTTGTGCCTTAGATATTATTTGCCAAAAACAGGTTTTTCCTGCTTGTACATGTTTATCTCACTGTTTATGCTTGTGCAGGCGCTTTATGATAAATGACACACTCTTCAGTGAGTTGGTTGAAGCATCCCGTGACCTGCCCGGTAACAGATGGTCAGTAGGGGGTAATGCCCCAGTAATGGCCGGTCGCCTGGCAAAAGAAGGATGTGATGTGTTGCTCGGGGGAAGCTTCAGCCCAGACTTTACTGACGTCCTGTCTGAGCACATTACAGGTACAAGCAAAGATATTAATGCATATATATAATGTTAACACATTAATACAATCTAAATAGCTTTATTCAGTACCCGCGATCACTATCATTTGACTTGAGTCTTGATTTCACTCTTTGCTTATATTTGCTTCTCTTTTTCAGTGGCAGGAAAAATACTTGAAGAGCCAGATATTCACCTAATCTTGGAATATCCAGTGGGTGCGGCTTGGGGACCATATATCTCACGTAGGGCTAATAGGTAGGTAGTTTCACTTCAAATGCTTATTAATGCCCACTGTGAAATGTGAATAGTGTATTGACTTTTGTTATTGTGATCTAGATACATTATACACAGTGATGATCATAATCCATACCTGGACTCAATGGAGGAATTTGCAAAAAAATTAGCACACTTCAAGCCAGATCTGCTTGTAGTGGGTGGGCTACAGATGATGGATAGTTTCCCCTTCCAAACAGGTAAATATGCAATATGTTGTAAAAGGCTTGATTTATGTTATTATACTTGACCTCTTACTGTTTATTCTCATTAATTCAGGTGAACGTGATTCTCTCCTATCTCGTCTGTCGGACCTTATATCCTCCTCATCAGCTAAACTTGGTACTCACTTTGAAATGGCCAGTTTTGTTGAAGAAAGTATCATGGAAGACCTTTTACATTATGTTATACCTTATGTATGTATTGATAGTCAAGAACCCATTGAGATAAGTGCATGAAGTGCAAATGTACATGACTAAATTCATTTTGTCTTCTTCGTAGGCTGATTCTTTAGGGATGAATGAACAAGAGCTTCCAAACTTGCTCAGCCTACTTAAAGGATCGAACATTACTGTATTATCAGATCCAAATCCCCGTGTAGCCACTGTCTTGGACCAGATGAGGGAAGTTTACCGTATCCTTAACCAACGCTACAAACTCGCAGTGAGAAATGAAGGCAACCAAACTAAAATGAAGCCACTGACTCGACTTCATGTTCACACACTGGCCTTTCAAGCCATGATCGTGACACGAGGGTCCCAGTGGAAAAACACTATGTCAGCCACTGCCAAGGCCTCACTCACTGCCAACCGCCATGTATGTGGGTCTAATGATATCGACCTTAGCAAGGCGAGACTAATCATGGATGACTCGTTCTCAGTAAGTAGACAGGAAGGAAGTCAACGCATCCCTCTTCAAGAAAGCAGGCCTGTGAGCTGCTGGAAAGAACAAGACTACGAGATCTGTGTGGCACCTGTGTTAGTCTGTACCGAGGTTTACCAAACAGCAGGTGGAGGCGACAACATCTCCGCTGCTGGCCTGGTTCTGCAAATCTAGTCTTAAAATGTTTAATATGATTTAGGAAACTTGACATGCAAAATTACCACTGCTGCACATGCAAGTATTGAATGTGATGCTGGTAACTTTTATAATGTCAGCATTAATGAGGATTTACAACATTTTCTTTGTGGTAGAATCAGGTCAACCCTTTTACAGCAACTCTGTCACTTGAAAAAATCTAGCCTTATTGCAACACTATAGCCTTGGGTCTGAGTCAACATGGTGATTTGGATGAAATAATAAGACATAAATCAGAGTAGCAATTCATCGCAATGTGGCATCAAAGTTTGCAGAATTGTTTCATTTCATATTTAAACCACTATGCAGCAAACTTCAACTAAATATAAAAGATAAAAATAACTCCACTTACTAGCTTTTTTATTTTAAAGGTGAATAGAAAACTTAACTGGGGGCAGCATAAAACAGCAGCTACTGTTCTTCCCATTTTGTGAAAAACACATTTGCATCTTTTGCTCTTTCCATTACATTAGGTGTGATGTACAGCAGTGCAATAATTCAAAAACTCTGTTGAAAGACCACTATTGGTAGTTGGATATGTCAACTCAAGTTCTCTACCTCCTGCTCTTGTCTAATGCTGGTTCTATTTTTGTTGTTATTATTATACTAGGGACCAAATGATGGGAAATTGTTGCAGTTGGTAGGGCTTTGAGTTCTACTAGAATGATCTGATTTCATTGATGGGGGAGGATAGGACAATATGCTGCTACAATACAAATCCTTGTAGAGATATGGCATAATATATGAAATGCATTTTATTGTTTCTGTATGAGCCATTTTGAAGGGACTAGATGCTGATCAATAATACTTCTGATACTTGTGGAGATCTTACATTCCGGTATGTGTGTATATATTGGGTAATTTTAGGTGGAGTGTTTGTTTCACTCTTTATTTATTGACTCAAAAACCCTATAAATGACTTGTGTGAAAGAAATACCTATGGAATTCATGTAATTTTCCACCATTTGTTTTCATTGAATTGGGTGTGTGAATTACAAATTTGCCTTACTTGGACTGTTTTCATAAAGGGAGTGTTTACTTACCAATATCTATTTTGAATGACAATATGGAGTCAAGTTATTCTGTAAAACTCAAGTATGCCTAATGCCAGCATGTGCTTTTGGTCCATGCTTTTTACTTTATCTATTTTGATGTGTTTTGATCAGATTTGTTATGCTCCAATTAAGGTTATCACAAAAGTTTGAGAAAAAACAAATGGTGAAAGTTTTTTTTAATGATTTAAAATAAAAAATACATAGCCTAATTGATATAATCACATTTGTTGTGATTAAAATTACTGCAAATCCCCAATCAGCAGCTTATTTACACATAGGCCATCATATGTTACAAAATAACAATTCTTTATCAGGTTAAAGAAATGATTGGGCTACATGCAATCTGTGGTTCTGATGGCTTGTTAAAAATAGTTTAAAATACAAAAAATAGGCTCTTTGTTTGAAACTGCCAAGTTGGCTATATTACACAAAAACTATATGTCATTGTCAATAATTAGTTCATCAATCACATCTTTGTAATAGATCACATTGTCCTTTTGGTCAGTGAGTGCTGTCAACATTTCATCCATCTCCTCCTGAGTAAAAAACCTCACCTGTACCAGACAACATACAAAATGAGGCTTGAGGGATAATTTGCATGCTTCCTTGATGCAAAGAGACAAATTTGTTTAAAAAAACCCAAACCCAATTGAACAAGCTTTACCTTCCTGCATCATATATTTAGTCAGCTCTTCTTGTTCCAAATAGCCTTTCTTCTCTTTGTCCAAAACCTGTCAAACCACAAGGCGACAAGCAGAATTAAGACAATTTCAGAAAAAAAACCTGATTGGCAGCTCAAATACGCCAAAAACACATGCAGGTCTTGACCTCAAAAGCTTGAAGAAGTTTGTCCTCAGGGATTGGAGGGAACCTGTTGGAAGCACACAACATAAATGCATTTGTTTTAGTTGTGCTCTAAGATTTAAAGGTATGTCAGTGTTTTTTTCTAAAGCTGAAACACAAACCTTTTCTCCAATAAAACGTTTGTCATGACAGGAAGAAATTTCTCCAGATGGATGAACCCAGTGTGATCCTCTTCTACCTGGTTACAAGACCTTGATGCATTTTAACATATCTCAGTTTATGTGCACAGTAGGTTAAATGGTGAACGAATTGCCAAATGGAATGATGTTTTACTTGAGTCTTTATAGAGCCGACACAGGGAGCGTTACATCATTCAACTTACATTATTCTGTGTTTAATATGTATTTTACCTGTGCTATAAAATCATGGAGATCAGCTTGACTGGGGAAGCAGCCCAGAGAAAAGACTATGGTACCAATCTCTCTAAAAACACACATGAGAAAAGTCATTGGCCTTTGTATTTCTTTCAGTGAGTACACACCTAGTGCAATCCTACATGCTTTATTGTATTTCCCTTTGTTATAAAATTGACAGACATTTTAAGCAAATTTACAATAAATTATGAGTCCAGAGTTGGATCTATAACAATTATAACAGTTATAACTTAACCCAATGAGGCTGTTTTCACCTAACATCCACAGTGTTGTTAGCTTCGTAGTCAAAAGCTTTAAAAGCTGCTTTAATCTTCTTGTGCACGTCTGACGCCATTGCCTCTGAGAGGAGAAATATAAGCAGTTACAAAATATTAACTTACCTCTTCCTAATGATAATTATAGTTTACAAACCTGAGTTGTGCCTATGCGCCGCCATCTTGTTTGTTGTCACTGTTGCATAGAAACAACGCAGAAAAGGGCGTGTCCACGAGTCACAGCGGCAGGAATTAAAATGATTTAAATGCACTTGTAAGTTATATTATCATTGTAGCAAGTGCTCTTTGACAGAAATATGATATTCAGGTCAGAATTGACCTTGATAGACAACATCCTGCAGATAGAGGCTGCTAAGCCTAAAACAGCCACATGACATAAGCCTCATTTAAAATGACTGCAAATCCCCAGGCATCAACTTATTTAGATACATAGGCTATCATATGTTGCAAATAACAGTTCTTTGTCAGTTATTTACTGTTTGAAGTTTATAGAAATGATTGGAGTACATGCAGTCTGTATAAAACACTACCATAACACCATACCCTTCAAACATTCCAGTGCTTAAAGTAAGTGCAAACATGAAACATTCTTCCAAAGTGAGAAATTGTCTAAATATGAAATAGTGCATCTCTTCCCATAAATAAGTAGGCCTATAACTAATAAGTAATTACTATTTCAAAGCATTAAATCCAAATAAATACACATAAAATGTAAATCCCAAGTCTTTATATTTCTGGTTGTCCTTGGTGCACAGGGACAGCCACAGTTTCAGTCTGCTCTGCTGTCTGCTCTGCTGTCTGCTCTGCTGTCTGCTCTGCTGTCTGCTCTGCAGTCTCCTCTGCAGTCTCCTCTGCAGTCACCTGTGCAGTCTGCTCTGCAGTCACCTGTGCAGTCTGCTCTGCTGTCTGCTCTGCTGTATGTTCTGCTGTTCTGACGTCTTGGGGAGGGTGCTGCTCATCTGCTGACAAAACGCCGTCCTCCTTCGTGGTCTGTTTTTGTTGTGGCTGTGTTTCCATCTTAACCTCCACTTTGTTTTGAGCACTGTCTTTTTGGTCTTGTGTAGCTTCTTTATGCTTAATATTTTAAGAAAATAAAGGAAAGATTAATGTCCAATCATTGCAACATTTGAATACAGGTTTTGTCCAGGAGCATTACCTGTGTTTGAATTAACGGAGGTGAGAGTAGCTCAGATGGACTGAATAGGCCATCATGATTTAGATCCTGAGTTTGCAGTAAAAAGTCCACCAAAGACACCACCTATAAGACAGCTTGGTAATTAACTTTACAACAATGAACAATGAAAACAATTACAACTATCAAAAACATATCAATTTACAGTGTTATATTGATAAGCAGCAGGTTTGTGAAAGGTGTTGTAATCTGAAAGTAATTTTATCATCTCCAAACCATCCAGGAATCCACCGCGGTCATAGTCATGAAGACGGAAAAGGAAGAACACCTCTGGACAACACAGAACATGTAGGGGTCAAGACATGATAAAAATGTACATACAGTACACATTATAGCTCTGTAGTCTAATAAGATTTGGACCTCAAAACATCTCATTTTAATATAGATTTTTACCTTGTTCCCGGGAGCTGATTTCTGGTCTAGCCTGGCCCTCCTTCAAAATGGAGTCAATATAACTTTGGAGCAACCTGTGATAGAGGTGTCACTGTGATTTTGACCAAAATGGTAAATGGTCACGTATTTATACAGCACTTTTCTACCTTCAAAGCACTCAAAGCACCACTCACCCATTCACACACACACATTCACACACACACATTCATACACCAGAGTATGCAGACAGCATTCATCTGTGGGAGCTGGAATCACTCCACCAACCTGTGGTAAGGAAGTAATTACGTAATGTTCTATAATCATTTTCAGGGAGATAAATGGTTCTAAATAGTCCAACAATCTTGAGTGCTCTGTCAGCTATGTTCCCACAACCAAAGTCCACTGAGATCATGAGGTTTGTTTATGTTTTATCAGTATGTTTATGTTTTATTTGCTTACCTGTGGCTCTCCTCTCCAGATTTGAAAGGATTGGCCAGTCCAGCAGGAGCTTCTTCATCCCTAATTATCATTTGAGAACAATAAATCATCACCAACAACAGTGTACATTTTGCATATGGGCACAGGGAATAATTGTACATCTTTACGTATTTTCCCTATTCTTTGATTGGGCAAAATTCATTCTTCCAGTTCACCACATTAAAGTGTAATGGCCTACTTCATAAATGATTAATTAACTGCACACAGCAGAGGCGTGTGAAAGGAGCAGGTGTCCTCATTGGTTTACCTGAGTGTTGCAGGTTGACCTGGGAACACAAAGAGCAGCAGCAAGAAACCGGACAGGACCGACCAACTCAGACGAGATGCCATAACACCTGCAGGCAAAATGTAGAAACCACAAGCATAATGAGACCAATCATCTGAAGGGATTTGTTCATTAAGTGGATATGAATGCTTTATCCAGGCTTTGGATAGTAAGGAAGAATGAAAAACATAGACTAAGCAGCTGTAGATATCTGCAGTCCACACAGAAATGTTCTCTGAAAGCCTACCTTTATATATTATTTATAAAAAAGACGTAAACAGTGAATATTCCGGTATGTTTACGAGCTCATGCTCCTCTGCATCAGGATCTGCACATCTGCCAGTCCGCCCTCCGCCTCCCTGCTGCAGTGCGCCACGCTGCGCTCTGGACTCCGGCTCCGGCTGCCACGAAACACTCGACTGTTTTGGTCAATGACAGGGTCCACGTGGAAGGAGGCAAGGAAAGGAAACTACCAGCGATGAAGCTACTGCGTCTGCGCAGTGCGCTCAAAATATATTTGAGCTTCTCCCCTGGCACCTTTACTCCACGCACCAAACGATGCCAAACTGGCACTAAGCTGCATAAGCAGCAAAAAAGAACATGAAATAGACTGTCGTTTTGTTTACAATAATGAGTTGTGTAACTAATGACCATCTTCTGCACGTGCAGTGTGGCTCATAAGAAAGGCTACATGACAATTTAGTGTTTTTCAGTTGTCTATTTAGCTCTACAGAGTTGGTTATATTATATATCAAGGAGACAGAAGGCTATTTGTTTTGTTTTTTTCTTATTGTTTACTATTGATACACTTCCATAGTTTGAGGGAACACTTGGAGCAGCTGAAGTGTTGGCACGACACACCACCACTAGATGTCTCTAAAACCTAATTAGGATATAACTATAATGCAAAGAGTAGTAAATGGTGACTATTAAAGGAATAGTAATTATTATTGCTACTATGGTCTATTTAAGGTTAAAGGCAGGATTAAGGAACACTTTAATGTAAGTGTAATTTAATTAAAAGGGACACACGTGGTGAGTTATATGATGCAATACTTGTGATATAATGACATTATCTTTTCACTCAAATAGTATCTACATAACACAATACACAATTAATTAATTAACCCATAAAATAATATACATTTTAACAGAGCCTGGTGAATGATGTCATGATGAACAACAATGTTGTTTTAAATCAATAATAATTCATCTCTTTCTTAGACAAGAATGGCCAGTGCTAAATTTTAAAATCCTGATCTTGTATTTTTATGGCATTTATAGATCCCAAAGGAGAACTTCATTA